>NW_006238939.1:2114950-2128813 GCF_000226075.1 Solanum tuberosum | reverse complement strand
TCAAGTTGAGGCCATTTGGCAAATCTGCCGATTTAAGAACAATTATGAACTGTTTATAGGTGTGTACCAGATGTGTATATATAGTGTTTGCGAAGTTTAGGACGTAAGGAACAACTTTCGTGAAGAAGCTACGGCCATTCGAGCGTTCATTGAAAAGGTATGTTAAGGCGAAGCTACATCCCTCATTTTAGCACCATTCCTGGGAAATTCCTAAAACGCCAAATGTGATATTTTTCTATTCTCTTGATAGAAAGACCTTCAGTGAAAGGCATTGGGATCACAACTGAATTATTTTCATGATTCTGTTATTTTGATATTTCACTCGTTCGGATAAATACAGTGTTCCACATCTACACGTCATTTTATCAGTTTCCTTGATTATATGTCCGCACGTATGAATTCATATTCTTCCTTGGGTGATGTGAATTAAAATGTCACGCGAGACCCTTACTACTTGTGACCAGCCCTCTTTCTCCACTAGGGTTATTATTAAAGAAAAACTTTAAAGTAGCTCACGACCTTCAAAACTCTCAAATATAATTTAAATGTAAACTATTAGAACACTTGGTTTTTGAAATATTTCTTTTATAAATTATCTAGGAACCAAGTTAGGAACTAAGTAAGTCACCTTAAACTTGTTATGAATATCAACAAGGTTAGGTTATCCTTATAAATTCAAGTTAACCTTTCAAGCTTATTTGGAAGAACATATCAAGTTCCATGAGATTGTTATATGTTATACGAAAGTGATTATGGGGTTATGAGAACAAGACTACAAATGGGCCAAGATTGGCAACATGACAACAGTAACTTATAGGTGTTATAAATCCATGACATGACATGCTATGCATTCTACTCCCGAGCTATGATCAGGAGGTATGGGGCCTATTGCTTATATTTATACGTATGAGACACAGATGGCCACAAATTGGCGAATATGATGCCGGTTTGCTACCGGAAAGCACCGCCATTGCTAGCATTTGGTTGGGTATGTCATTCATCTCTCTCTCTATATATATATGTATTCACGACATACGATTATACGAGCATACCATGCATATTTAAGTAGTAGGGGGATAAATGTCAGCCATGGAGATCATTTGAGTTTCAGTTCAGGTGGTATCTCTATTACCCTTTTACAGTAAATGTTTAGGATTTTACTTTTCGCTTTACATACCAGTACATTTTTATTCGTACTGACGTCCCTTTGCCTGGGGACATTGCTTTTTGTTTTGTGCGAGCAGGTACATGCAGGGACTCTAATCGACTCACCCACTAGGATTCAGGTTCAGCTGTGAGTTAGTAAGCTCCATCTTATCTTGGGGCTATCAGAGGATGTTTACTTTTGTCGTACAGTTTGGGTATAGTCGGGGCCTTGTCCCGACAGTGCTTATGTCACTCATAGAGACTATTGTGGACACAATATTCTGGGTTTTCTTTTTGTATGTTTCAACCTCCAGCCAATAGTCTTGGCATGCATATATAGGTGTGTGTAAGTAGGTATGTTTTCGGTTGTGGCCTCGTCGGCTAGATAGTACATCTTTATCTATTTTTTATGGTTTGTCTACCATTGTTTGTATGGTTATTCTCTTTCAGGTCATGACCTCTGGGTCCAGGCTTCACTTTTTAGAGGTTGTGCTGCCCAATATTTTTGCCTCTCAAGTTTGGTTTAGTTAGTATGTTTCAATGGGTAACTCGATGTTTTAGGGTTTCGAGTGCCAGTTACACGCTTATTTCGGGGCATGACACATTAAACCCCCATCATGTGCCTCCCTCACAAATAATTCTATCCAAGAGCTCATAGGCACACAAAGTCTCTTTCCTTTGAACAAGAAACCATCAAACTTGGAATTGGGAGTAGAAGATCTATCCCTCATCCACCTTTCCCTCTCCCATTCCTCATAATCTATGAAGATTTGAGCGAACACGGGATCCTTGGGATACAATGTCTTCAAGCATTCAAACTCAATAAATTTAGAAGACAGAGTATTTATCAACACATGTTTTCTAGACAAGGCATCGGCCACCACATTTTCCTTTCCCTTTTTGTATTGGATTACATAAGGGAAAGTTTCAAGGAATTCAATCCATTTGGCGTGCCTCTTGTTCAACTTTCCTTGGGACCGAATATGCTTTAGGGACTCATGGTTAGTCCTAATGACAAATTCTCTGGACCACAAGTAGTGTTGCCAATTACCCAAAGCCCTAATCAAGGCATACAATTCAAGATCATAAGTGGAATAATTCAAAGTAGCACCTTTTATCTTTTCACTAAAGTAAGCAATGGGCTTTTGGTCTTGCATTAAGACGGCTCCAATGCCTACTTTACTAGCATCACATTCCACGTCAAACATTTTATCAAAATCCAGTAATTGCAACAAAGGAGCAGAACTAAACATGGATTTTAAAGCCTCGAAAGCCTTGGCTTGTTCCTCTCCCCACTTAAAAGGTTTATCCTTTTGGATTACCTCGGTCAAGGGGGCTGCAATGGTACTAAAACCTTTGACAAATCGCCTATAAAAACTAGCCAACCCATGAAAGCTTTGAATATCACTTATGGATTTCAGAATTGGCCAATTCTTAATAGCATCAATTTTAGACTCATCAACTTCAACCCCTCTTGAAGTCACAACAAAACCCAGGAAGGCAACTTCATCAACATAAAATGAACACTTATCAAGATTAGCATAAAGTTGTTCCTTCCTAAGCACATCAAACACACATCTCAAATGCCCAACATGATCATGCATGGTCTTTCTATAAATCAACATATCATCAAAATAAACACCCACAAATTTCCCTATAAAGGGTTATAAAGGGTTTCATCACATGATTCATGAGACGCATAAAGGTACTAGGAGCATTAGTGAGACCAAATGGCATCACCAACCATTCATATAGACCAAACTTGGTCTTGAATGCGGTTTTCCATTCATCAGCGGGGTTTATCCGGATTTGATGATAACCACTCCTAAGATTAATATTTGAAAACACACAAAATCCATTCAATTCATCAAGAAAATCATCTAACCTAGGAATAGGATGATGATACTTTACCGTAATTTTGTTGATGGCTGGGCAATCGACACACATGTGCCATGTTCCATCTCTCTTTCGAACCAATAGAACCGGCACGACACATGGACTCATGCTCTCCTTCACATAGCCTTTGTTGAGGAGTTCCTCAACTTGCCTTTGTAGCTCCTTGGTGTCCTCCAGATCGCTTGGATAAGCTGGCTTGTTTGGCAATTGTGATCCCGGCATGAAATTAATTTGGTACTCAATTCCCCGAAGATGGGGCAATCCTATTGGAAACTCCTTAGAGAAGACATCCCCATAGTCCTGGAAAATAAAGGAAATAGAATCGAGGAGATAATAATGAGATGGGTTAGTTTGTAGCACATGATCCCTATGTGTGATAAGGATCAAAGAACCTTCGGCCTCAATTTCCTCCCTTATCTCTTTGTAATTTGCCAACAATACTTGGCCCTTTCCTTTCAACTTCCTCCTTTCCTCTTCTTATTGGCCCTCGGCCTCCACATGCTCCTCTTCACACTTCTTCACTTCCTTCTGACTCACTCATCCTTTTATATATATCATTGACTTGAGAGGGGGACATAGGGTGAAGAACATATTTATGATCATTCAACACAAGTGAATATTTGTTTGTTCTCCCATCCTGTTTGGTCGAACAATCATGTTGCCAAGGTCTCCCGAGTAGCACATGACAAGCTTGCATTGGGACCACATCACATAGAACCTCATCTTGATACTTCTCAATCTTAAACTTGATCGTCACTTGTCGATGCACTCTCAATTCTCCACACTCACTCAACCACTGAAGTTTGTAAGGTGTAGCATGCTTAGTGGTAGGAAGTTTTAAGAATTCCATTAATGCAGTACTAGCAACATTTGCACAACTCCCACTATCAATGATGAAGGAACACACATTATTCTTGATGAAGCACTTGGAGCAAAATAGATTTTTCTTTGGCTTGGATCATCCAAGGCCTTACTAACCGTTGCTCACCTCACCAAGTATAAAGGAGCGACACTCTCTCCTTCTTTGACACAAAGATCCGGTTCCACATCTTCCTCATCTTCGAACTCATCCTCTTCTTGAGGATCTTCTTCACCATCACTTGCAGGATTTTCCTCAATACTAAGATATATTTCCCCTCCTTGAATCAGGGCGATCAATCGATTAGGATACTCACACATTATATGACCCCATCCTCTATATTTGTGACATTAAATTCCTTTAGGGAACTTGGTTGGATCAGTGGTACCTTTGTCTCTAGGCAGGTACCTTGGAGTGTTTCCTTCGAAGGGTTTCTTCTCATACGGCTTCTTGGCATCCGAACTCTTGTTCCAACCCGACGATGTTTGAGATCCCCCTTTGTTCTTGACCCAAGAGTTGGAAGATGAAGTCTCAAACTTAGACACCTTCTCCTCCTTGAATTCTAGCTCTATCTTATGGGCGGCCTCAAAGGCATCATTCAAAGTAGCAAACCTAAGAAGGGTCATCTTAGAAAAATTCTCTTTGTTCAAACCTACCTTGAAGCGAATGACGGCATGCTCTTCAATTTCTCTATATTCTAGCTTCATGACTATGTTTTGGAACTCGTCATGATAGGCTTCAAAACTTTTTCTTGAAGATGGACTCGCCAAACTCAACAAACGGACAAGGCAACTCGGCGATATGAGGGGAAGTTCGGCGACCAAGGGTGATCTCGCCGAAAGTTCTAGTAGCTCCCTCAAATGGGTAGCCAATTCGGCGAGCTACCTGCCCAAAGGGCGAGGCGCCAAATGGTTAGGCGAGGCCCGAATTAGCTCGCCCAATAGACCCTCTGCACTCCTTCAATATTCTGAAATTTGGAATCTAGTGGTCCCCCCTGCTCTTGTCCTTTAGTCCTTTAGTGCTTGCACCTTTTAGTAAATTCCCCTTTAATAAACACTTTTACTCTTTCTCTTTCTTCCCCTTTTGGATCAAACCCCTTCTTTTCAAATGTTCTTCCCTTTGAAGATTTGAATACTCTTTAAGACTTCAAGAACAAGATAAGGACCCAATACTTTTTAGGTGAAGGCTCTCCTTGATGTGGGGAACAACACCCAATACTTTTTAACCTTCAATTCCAAACCAAATCCTTCAAATTTTAAAACCCACTTTGTCTTCTTCAAGCTTCTTCAAGTCTTCAATGGTGGATTCTTCAACAAGCCTCCAAACTCCTTCCAATCTCAGCCTAAGACTCAAATAGGGTTGGAGAACACTATTCCAACCTTAGAAACTCAAACAAGACTCAAATCTAAGAAACCCATTTCAGTAAATTCACAAAAACGAAAATGAAGAAAAAAAAATTGTAACAAAACCCCAAGACTAGATTCGTGGGAATGAAGCTAGGCTTGGCTCTGATACCAAATGATGTAATTCTCACAAGAAGAAATACAATCTAATACGGAAATCAAAGACGGAAAATAAAGATAAATAGATAGACACAAAAAGAGGAAACAAAAAGCAACAAAGGGTATATTAAACTCAATGACCTCGATTCGTTGATCCTACAATAAGCACCTAACTCTTACGATGACCTCAAGGGAATCAATATCCCAAGAAACCAACGTTTCTAACCAAAGGCAACACAAGATTAACCAACCTCTGAACACTCAAACATGAGTTGTCAGTTTTTAACATCAAAATAATCTCCGTCTAAAATGAACCCAAGCTAGCTATTTATAGGCCTAAGATAAAGGCCCAAAAGTGACCCGGAATGACAAAGGGCGAGCCAAGTCGGGCGAGCCAAGTGGGATGGGTGATGCGCCGACCTGGTCGGCGAGTTTCCCTGCGAGGTTGTTCAGCTTAGACACGTTCTGTATAAAAGGGCAAGCTGCGATCATCACCTAGTGGCTTGGGCGATCCGCCGATTGGCTCTAGCTCGCCAAAATGTCCAGCTGCAACTTTCAAGGCGTGAAATCCCTTGTTTGTTGTCAATACCATCTCAAGCTCCTCCATCTTCATGAATATCCCCTGCATCCTTTGAAGGTCTTGAGCCTGGATTTTCGTAAATGGCCTTGATGTAATCCATTTTACATCAATATGTCCTAATTGTTAACAAGTGAAAGTTTAGCATTAAAAACTGGGAGGTTTGACTCAAGACATTGACATTGCTACTTGGAAATAAGAAGATTTAAATATGGACTTCGTTACAGGTTTAACTCGTACTTACGGACAATATGATCCTATATGGAATGTTTTAGACGACTGACTAAGTCAACACATTTTCTTCCCGTGAAGACCTCCTTTTTTAGCCGTGGGCTATGAAAACTCTATATTGGAGAGATGGTAAAGTTGCATGGAGTGGCTTTATCGATCATTTCAGATCGAGTTACTTAGTTTACTTCTCTATTTTGGAGGTCATTTCAGAAGGGTCTTGGTACTCAAGTGAAGCTTAGTACGACTTTTCCTCCTTAGACAGATAGTCAAGCCTAGTGTACTATTCATACCTTTGAAAATATATTAAGAGCTTGAGTTATCAACTTCAAGGGTAATTTAGATGATCATTTGTCTTTGATCGAGTTTGCTTATAATAACAGTTATCACTTGAGTATCCAAATGACTCCATTTTAGGCTCTCTATGATATGAGGTATAAGTATCCTATTGGTTGGTTCGAAGTTGGAGAGGTCGCTTTGATAGGGCTCGAGTTAGTGTACGAGGCTATAACGAAGGTTCTATTTATTAGAGAGAGGTTGAAAATTGGTCAAAATTTGAGAAGAAAGAGAAACTTAGTCTCCGTTATGTAGGCCCATATCATATTTTGAGGCGTTTCACCAAAGTAGCCTATGAGTTGGATTTTCCTTCTGATTTTGCATCGGTGCATCCGTTGTTTCATATTTTGTTATCAAAGAAGTGTATTGGTTATCCTACTATGGTGGTGCCATTGGAGAGTGTTGTAATTAAGAAAAGTCTTTCTTATGAAGAGGTTTCGATTGAGATATTGGATTGTCAAGTCTGAAAGTTGAGAAATAAAAAAATTGCTTCTGTGAAAGTCCTGTGGAGGAATCAATTAGTCGAGGGTGCTACTTTGGAGACCAAATCTAATATGATGTCCAAGTACCCCTGTATCATTCCCTCCATTCTAGTTTTATCTTGAGGTATTAATTCCTCATATGTTCTCTTTTGGATTCATACGTTTTAGTTATTAATGTGTTTCCATATGCATGTATATTCATGAAATCAATTTTTAAGTTCATGTTTCAGTGGGGTTGATTACTCCTTGGTTTTATGCATTTTGATGTGATTTGCATTCATGTTGGGTTGTTAGATATCTTTCCCTATTCTATGCATGCTAGCTTGAGTGTCATTTGAGGAAGAATGTTTCCAAGGGAGAGATATTGTTACACCTTAGAAATTTGAAAGTTCAATTGAAAAGAAAAGCTTTCAGGAATTGTAAACTCGGTTAACCACTGCACTAGAGTTGACCCTACCAGAGAGTACAGAGGGTTTTGTTGTTTATTGTGATGCGTCCAGCGTATGACTTGGTTTTGTGTTAATGCAAAATGGTAAGGTTATAGCCTATGCCTCTAGACAACTTAAGATTCATGAAAAGAACTATTCAACCCATGATGGTAGCAGTATTTTTTGATCTCAAGATATAACGTGACTATATCTATGGCGTTCACGTGGGTGTGTTCATAGACCACAAGAGCCTCTAGTATGTTTTCAGTCAGAAGGAGTTAAATCTTCGACAAAGGAGATGGCTAGAATTACTCAAAGATTATGATATGAGTATTCTATACCATCCAGGTAAGGCTAATGCTGTTTTTTATGCCTTGAGCAGGTTGTCCATGGGAGTATTGCTCATTTCGAAGAAGGTAAGAAAGAATTTGCTAAGGTAGTTCACAGACTTGCACGTTTTTGGGATTCTGTTTGATAGATTCTAGTGAAGGCGGAGTGGCCGTGATGAATGGGGCCGAATTCTCATGTGTTAGAAGTGAAGGAGAAACATGACAAGGATCCTATTTTACTAGAGTTGAAGGCAAATGTGCATAAGCAAAAAGTGATGATTTTTGCACAAGGAGAGATGGTGTGTTGAGGTATCAAGGTAAGATGTGTGTTCCAACTATGGATGAACTCCCAAAGAGAATCATGGAAGAAGCCCATAGTTCTCGATATTCGATTAATCCGGGTGCTACCAAGATGTACCATGACTTGAGAGAAGTTTATTTGTGAAGTGGCATGAAAATATGCACTGCCAATTTATTTCTAATTGCCCAAATAGCCAGCAAGTCAAGGTTAAGCATCAAAGAACATGTAGAGTAGCTCAGAATATACCCCTTCCGAAATGGAAGTGGGAAATGATTAATATGAATTTGATTACTGGTTTACCATGATCTCGTAGACAACATGATTCCATTTGGGTGATTGTGGATAGAATGACCAAATTAGTCTACTTCTTACCGATAAAGACTACCAATACAGAAGAAGAGTATGCAAATATGTACATTCGGGATATTGTCTGACTGCATGGAATTCCCTTGTCCATCATTTCAGATAGAAGTGCTTAGTTTACTGCACAGTTTTGGAAGTCGTTTCAGAGAGGTTTGGGTTCGAAGTGAACCTTAGTACTGCCTTTCATCTTCAGACCGATGGTCAAGAAGAGCGCACAATTCAGACCTTAGAGGACATGTTGAGAGCTTTTGGTTTGGATTTCAAAGGTAATTAGGATGACCACTAGCCTTTTATTGGGTTTGCATACAAAAATAGTTACCATTCCAACATACAGATGGCTCATTATGAGGCTCTATATGAGCAATGGTATTGATATCCTATTGGCTGGTTTGAGGTTGGCGAGGCTGAGTTGATAGGACCAGATTTGGTTCATCAAAGTTCAAACCATGGAGAAGGTGAAAACAGATTAGGAGAGGTTGAAAATAGTGCATAGTTGTCAGAAATCACATACTGATGTTAGAAGGAGAGATTTGGAGTTTGAGGATAATGATTAGGTATATATGAAAGTTTCACCCATGAAGGGTGTTATGAGGTTTGTTAAGAAAGAAAAGCTTAGTCCCCGATACATTGGTCCTTATCAGATAACCAAGAGGATTGGTAATGTAGCTTATGAGTTGGAGCTACCATCCGAATTAGCAGCAGTCCATCCAGTGTTACATATTTCTATGCTAAAGAAGTGCATGGGTGATCCTGCGCTTATTGTGCCTACTGAGAGTATTGGAGTAAAGGACACTCTGTCCTATGAGGAGATTCCAGTTCAGATCCTTGATCTTCAGGTTTGCAAGTTGAGAACTAAAGAGGTTGCATCAGCCAAAGTCTTGTGGAGGAACCAATTTGTTGAAGAAGCTACTTCGAAAGCCGAAGAGGATATGTAGAAGAGATACCCTCACCTCTTTTCCTCTGAATCAATTCTAGACCAAAGTACTAACTCTTTGTAAAGTACTATTTAAGTTGATGAGTTGAAGTTTATGCTATTTGCATGTTTTGTGCTGTGTTGGGTTGTTAGACACTTTCCCACCCCTTTCATGCTTAGTTTGGCCTCATTTGAGGACGAAGGTTCCCAAGGGGGAGATATTGTGACACCTCAGAAATTTAAACTTGAAATGGAAAAGAGAAAAGGCAGTTCCATGGATGGGTTCACGGGCCGTAAAGAGGTTCATGACCCGTCACCCCGCCCCTGAAGCTTCACCCAACTCCCATGAAGGTTCGTGGACACTTGGACGGTTCGTGAAGCTTCACTCAGACCGTGAAGTTGTTCGTGAGAGGGATTCACCAATTAAGTTTTGGGTCAAATTCAAACAATAATATCTCTCCAAAAAAATGAATTATGTGGCCCATGACCTATCAAATTTAAAGTCTTTGAGTCCTCTTTCCAATGCCACCAAATTTTCCTCATTTCAAATTCAGAGCAAGAAGGTATGCCTATTTTAGTGAAGCCATGTCCGGAAGGTGCAACTTGACGACCCACTAAACAGCTAGTGAAGAGTTTCACGGACCGTGAAGCTTCATATGGTCCGTGAAACATCACATTTGTGGCACGTTTTTAGTTTTAAAAGTTGTGGTCATTTTGGTCTTTCCCCCTATGTGTTTGGTACTTAAACTACATCGTTTTAACTCTTATTGTAAGCCTAAACCATGATTGCACCTAATTAAGGGCTTAGAAAGTGTTAATAAGTTCTTTTACATTCATTAACACCTCAAGGCAATCGAGTAAGGTCCCAAGAGGAGAAAAACAAGGGTTTAAGCGTTCTTCAAGTTTCTTCGATTTCACCAAATAATTTCGTTCTTCCAGGTATGTAAGACTATCATAGTGTTGGACTAGTTCATCCTTATGCCCTACATCTACTTCCAAACCAATAAAAGAGTAATCTAGGGTTCTATCCTTAGATTTGAGTATTCTTAAGATGAGTTGATATTGAGTTCTAAGTTCTTGAGTTGTTGATTATTGAATTTCTATTTCTAATCATTGAATTGTTATACATTGTGTATTGCGATTATTGAGTTGATTGTTCATGTCCATTTCTTAGCATGAACCTTATCCTTGAGTATTCATTGAATTCTTGTTGAGAATCTTTTAAACAAAATATTGTTCTTTAAACTGAATTTTGAGGAAGCAAAGAGGAGTTTGAGAAAGAGTACAAGGGAACTAAGTATTTCCCATATGTTTCATCTTTACATGAAGAAAAGAGTAGATTTTTTTTAGAAAAGTTAAAAGATTTTTCATAAAGATTAAGTACATAGCAGTTACCTCTTAAAGAGGCCTTTTTGAGTAATTATCTCAATCCATAATGTATTTTTACATTAAGCAAAGAGAAAACTTGTTTTCTAAATTAACAATGAGTTTCAGAGACATTTCAGAGCAGTTACCTCTTTTAAAAGGATAGTAAGAGAAATTATCTCAAACCAGAGAAAGAGTAATGTTTTTATATATTTGAGCAAGAGTACAAATTATTGGGAGTAGTATTGAGCACCGATATGAGGGAGAGTTCAAACAACTCACAGCCCCCATAAACCATGTCTTGCCAAAATGGGTACAAGATCATACTTTTTATGTATCCTTAGTGCCTTTGGACAAAGCTTAGTAGATCCACTTAGTTGATGTGTTCTATATCCCGGCATGATATAAGATAGTTCTGGCAGCGTGGACAAGACGATGCGTCATCACTTAGCTCATAGTGATGGTTGTCGGTTAGAGAATCTCCCAATAGAGTTAAAGTGCATTTTTATATATCACTTATTATGTTAAAGTTCAGAGAATGAGAAAGTATTCTGTAAAGTTAAATGGTTTCATTTCTTTAATTCTTTACATTCAGTTGATTTTATGTTATACTTATTGCGGTCCTTTCTTTCAGTTATTTTGCCTCTACTATATTACATACTCGTACATTCAAATATACATATGGAATTCTACTTGCATCTTTATATGATGTAGATACATGTGTTTAGGATCATCAACATGCGTATCGTTGAGATCACTTTGCACTTAAGATAGCTTTGGTGAGCCTCCTTGCTTTCTTGGATGATTTCACATTTATTTTTTTATTGTTGAGTTATTGTGGGTCTTGTCCTGACATTTATCCTAGTATTAGAGGCTTCATAGATAGTTAGAGTTGATGGGTCTCTCAGTATGTTTCTTTCTGTTTTGAGATCTTGAGAACTATTACTTATACTTCATTAAGTATTTCCAGATATTTATTTGAGTTGAGTTTAATTGAGACTATTGAGTATAATTATGTATTTAAAACTTCTTTATGTCTGAGTAGGTATTCCACTAAATAGTCAACCAGGTCAAGGGTTTGCTTGGGGATCATAAATGGTTCTCAAGTGCCGGCCACGTCCACGGTGTAGGCTCGGGGTGTGACACATTTAGAGTCTAATTTATAGGAACTAGTTTCACGTCACGTGTGTATTGTATATATACTATACAATGTTGTAAAATAGAATTAACATTACTAAATTAAAGCTTTTTAGTAAATAATTATAATTGAAAAACATAGGACAAGTGTTTTTAAGTAATTAATACATATTGTTATACAATTACTTGTATTTTGAGATCAAAATGACCAGATATCATTGAAATATTTCAAAATACATTCAAAGTTTAAATGTGGGGAGAAAGTGACTTTTCTTTAGTAGTATTTTTACTTCATTTAATTTTGTAAGCAAATCTAACCAACAAATTTTTTTAAAAAACGTCACCAATAGCCTTTCCTCTTGAGGTTATGAACATAAATGATGGACACCATTTAAGTACATTTTTTCTCTTAAATATTCATACTTGAAATATAATTTGTGCATGACACTAATAAGGATTACCATAAATATTTTAATATTTTATCTTTATACGCAATCTATCTTTTACAAAATATTATTACTCAATTAATACTTGAGTAAGACTATCATATATAGAGAGGTAATTTTTCCATTTCATTGAAATCATAATATAAGTAAAAGATAAAATCTATTTTTGAAATAGTGGATTTTATATCCAAACTAATCATTCAATGGACTATGTTGATACCCGTTGTTTTACCAAAATTAGAAAGAAACTACTTCGTGTGGGTAAAAGAATAAAAAATTTAAAAAGAAAGAAGAAATAGCATACCCAAATCATGTGACTTTTTCATATTTTTTTATTATTATTGTCTTTCCCACAACTTTTCGTCATTGTTAATTCATGAAAATTGTAAGAAAAACTACGAGTGTGAATTGTTGAATGATTTGCTATAATTTGTTCACCAACTCTTTCTTATGTGATATCTCAAATTTCATTGAATTTTGAACTTAATCAACTGTTGCAAATAACCCTTGAGATTTTTTAAGAAGAAGAAGAGTACAAAGCTTAAAAAAACTGTAGTTTAAAAGTGAGAAGAAACTCCTCTATTTATAGCTAACAAATAGAAGTATGAATATGTGCTAATTGTGCCTTATCAGAAAAGTTACAACCTTTCGTAAAAGTCACTGCTCATCGGAAAAGTCACAACCCTTTGGAAAAGTGACAACTCATTGAAAATGTCACAACCCATCAAAAAAGATGCAACCTTTTGGAAAAGTCACAGCTCCTTGAAAAAATCATAACCATTTAATGTGAAAAAACATCTATTTTAATATGATACAAATAATTAAACTAATAAATAAAATAAATTGAGTATTTTTAATTGGGAGTATTATAGTAATTCAACATTCAAGTTTGGGAGTTTATGCTTTTAAGGTAGTATAGATTAGGTGATTTTCTCAGTTTTTCTTATGTTCTAAACTTCCATATTCTCCTAGATGTATCATTAAAGTTCATCTCCTTATCTTGGATTGGAGGACACACTTTGTTGAATATTTCTTTAGGATCGCAGGTCTATTAAGCTTTCCAATATCATTGGAGTTGGCTTCTTTTGAAAAAGCTGGTTATATGTGAATTTAACATCACCCTGCACGTAAATTTGAAATCATGAATTCTAACAAGAGTATTAAGAAGAAGAAAAACACACAAAATGTTATACCTACAAAGTTACATTAAGTGATTTCAACAATTTGTATATGCGTTAGACCTATGTACATCGAAAGTCTAAATAAATCTAGCTATGAATTTATATATAGTACTATCATTGTAATGTGTTTTTACATCAATCAAATTATCTTTATATATGTAGCAGGTAACATATCTTATTTTCTGAATTATATAAATCACACATATTAAGAAGGCTTACTTCCAAATATCCTTCTAAGTAGGCTAGTAGTATACAAAATTCTTTATACTGATTTTGAGATTGAGAGAATAATAAAAACTAACAAAAATATGTTAAACATGTCATTTAAAGATGCTCAATTTCTAAGAGTAAAAATTTAGAAGTCTCATAACCCC
>NW_006238939.1:2091662-2114917 GCF_000226075.1 Solanum tuberosum | reverse complement strand
CCCCCCCCCCCCCCCCCCCCCCCCAAAAAAAAAAGAAGAAGAAGAAGAAGAGAACATTAAAGTACTTAAGAATTAGTAGCAAGATTTAACTAAAATACACAGACAATATTAAATAAAGTTCTCACTAAAAGTAAAAATTTAAAAATCTCATACACCCCCCCCCCCAAAAAAAAGAGAACATTAAAGTACTTAAGTATTAGTAGTAAGATTTAACTTAAATACATAATAAAATTGTCACTGTAAGATTAATTCAGAAAATATTCCATCAATAACCTTCACAATAAAGTGAGATTTGCAATTATCTTAAAACACAGCAACAAGTACTTATTATAACAACATAATATAAAAATTCTTTACGCTATCAGTGAACATTAATTAAACTTCATTCTCCTTTTTTGTCTTAGTTCAACCTATGTGCTTTCCAAAAAGCAAAACAGGTGTTAAAGTAGCAACAACATGATTGAGTACTAAATCCATTGTCAAACCTTCAATATTCTTCACCACATCAATCACACAAGTTGTTCCATTCTTGGATTCACACAAGTTGAAAACAATTGTATCTCCCACCCTTAAACCGTTATCTTTCACAAATTTGGACCAACCCTTTGTGAAAATCCATTTTTGACTACTTTTACAATAGTAAAACCTAAAGTTCCATAAGTTTCTTGATCTATCATAAAAGTCCATCTCCTTATTATGCTGGATGTGAAGGAAATACATTGTTGCATATTTCATAGGGATCACAAACCTATTATTTCCAACATCATTCAGAGTTAGGTTTTTTTGAAAAAGCGGTTTGTATGAGAATAATTTAACGTTAGCCTGTACACAACATTGAAATCATGAATTTCAAAAAGAGGATAACAAAAATAAAGCATAAAATGTTATAGTGCTATGATCCCTATGTAATGTTGGAGTTTCATACTCCCTTCATTCAGATTTATTTGTCAAATATTTTCTAATTTGATTTATACTTTTACTTGTCATTTTTGACAAATCAAAAAATGAAAAGTAAATCCGAGCAGAGAGAGTATTTTAAGGAGGCCTACATTTTGTCTGTAGATACAATTGTAGGAGACCTAATAGCATACAAAATACTTACACTTATGATGTATACAATTTAAATTCTTATGAATTTGAACTTTTCGGGAATTGTTATAAAAAAAATCTCTAGAGTGACTTGCAACAATAATAACAATAATAATAATAATAACAACAACAACAACAACATGTGTATGCAGTAAAACCTACAAGTGAGGTTCGATGGGAGGAGTGTGTGTACACATACCTTAGTGCACTGACCGTTATGTCCATCCAGAACACCTTTCAAGAATCTTGAATTAGAAATATTATTATTTTCACCTTCCATATTGAATTCTGAAAAAATTGGAATTTTTTTTAAAGAAAAATTTAAGAAAATATAAGATATTGATAAGTACAAGTTTAAATGCTTAAATTTATGTATAAAGTACATAAATCCCAATAATTTAGATGCTAATTACATCCTATCTCGAAAGTTTTTTAAATTACAGTAATCTCAGATTTTTCAGAACTCGCTGATACATGGTTCTTTCACTCGTTACATAGCAAACGATACATAAGAGAGATAAGGAAAAATGAGACTTCTGTAATTAATTCAACTAGTAGGAATTTTTAAAGATTATATTATCTTAAATTATGTAATTACGTAATTTTCCCTCGGTTAATTGTATAGACACAAAGACCGATAAGTGAGTATAGTAATATTAAAAAAGAACAACAACATAGTTGGTCTCATTCAATCAATATTTATTATCTCAGAAAGTCACTCTTCCTGTTGATTTCAAAAAAAAAATCAACAAAGAAAATAATTTTATAGTAGTACTATTAGTTCAGTCAGACCATCGATCTGAGTATCAATTCAACTTTTCTCTAATGCTACTTTCTTTCTCTCTTCAAATTTTATAAATTTTATGTTCAAACGCCCACAGAAACAAATAGACTTATTCATCAGATCTTCTAAGTAGTGGCGTAGCCAGGAATCTTATGAAGGGGATCCAAACTTTAAATAATAATCTTTTTTTAGAAAACGATGATTTATAGAGATTCTATTTTTAATAATATTATGATATAATTTGGGTAAATGAGTCTCCTATTTATAGAGAAATAAAACATTATTCCAAAAAGGAAAATGTATTAAAATTTAAGAAAATCGTATTCCACAAAGGAAAAATGTATTAAAATATAAGAAAATCTTATTCCACAAGGAAAAAGTATTAAAATTTAAGGATTTTTTTCCAATTAAAACCTTATTCCAAAAGGAAAATGTATTAAAATTTAAGAAGAATGTAGTAAAATATAAGGAAATTATTCAATTTTAATTGAAAAAAAATCCTTACTGGAGGTGAGATTCGAACTTGGGTCACTCAAGACAAGCATGACACTATTTACCACCAAGCTACTAAACATTTATGTTAAACTTACGCATATTTATTTACTTACAAATAGAGGAGTTCGTGGTTCGGTTTGAATCGGTTATTGGTTAAAACCAAAACCAAACCAATCTAGTCGGTTTCTTAAATTTCTAAAACCAAACCAAACCAAACGGAAAAAAATAACCTCTGGTTTGGTTATTGACGGTTTGGTTCGGTTTGATTCAGTTTTTCTGGTTTTTTCAGTTTGAAAGTAATAATTTTTTGAGGGCATACGTATCTTGATAGACACAAACATCTAGTACATGAGCAATCCACTGAAAAGTTATTGTTGGTTCAATTAAGCAATTAAACAACACTAAAGTTATCATTACACGAACAAAGTGATTCAATTATGAGAAGGTGTAACTATCTTATGAAAGGTAAGGTAAAGACTAAAGTAATGAATTTTGATATGATTGTAATAGATGGGCTAAATTTACGTGTTGGACTTGATAAAATGATAAAGTTAAAGACTTAAGTTACTTAAAATTTAACAAAATATTTATATTTTGTTTATCAATAATATATAAATAATTATAAAATTTATATATCTAATTTATCGGTTCGGTTATTTTTGCAGTTATTGTTTTAGTAAAAACCAAAACCAAACCAAATAGTATCGGTGTTTCAAAATGTAAAACAAAACCTAACCAAATATCGGTTTTTTTAATCGGTTTGGTTTTTTAACCATAACCATGAACAAACCTACTTACAAAATTCAAGAAGGCAAAATAATTATAGAAAAATGAAGACCCTCATGCGGGGAATGGAACTGGGGCAGCGAGTGGGCTTGTGACAGCTCTAGCCATCTTCACTGCGGGTTACTTTGTTATATTAGGGTGTCCAAAATACCATATATACCAATATAAGTTAAAACTTTACGTGTATATATCGTATAATTTTTCGAAGAAGGGTGTCGGGGACAAGGTGGCTCCGCCCCTGCTTCTAAGGTTCTCATTCTTTTACAAGTAAAAAAAACCAACAAGAGTTTCCATATAAAAAAATAACAAGAATATTTTTTTTTTAAAAAATAGAAACAAAAATTCATGTGGAAAATTATTTGGAGAATGAACAAAAACATACCTGATTATCTCAAGTATTAGCAGCAGAAGCTATGCAATTTTCAATAAAATCACAAAATCATTATTGCTATGATAGACTCAAAAGAACAACATATATATGTCCTTTTATATAATTGTACCATGTAGATTGTAGTTAATTATAGATTATATATTAATTCAAAAGATTACTTCAATTTAATGAAAATTCCAAATTTGTAAATAAATAGTTTTGACTTGACACACCGGAGAATAACTTATAAAATGACATTTTTAATATATTAGAATTTGAATATAATAAATTCAATATTTTGAAAAGTATTATAAAATGACAATAATGAATAAAAAAGACAAATTAGAAATTAAATGAGAAATTATCTATTTATTTATTAAACTGGTCAAGTAAAAGTGAATATTTAATAACAATTTTTTTAATTGATTTGAAGAAACTAAGATCCCGTGTGACCATAAATTTTGAAACTTGAATTTGTATTTGGACATGCATTTTAATTGGGAAAAAGAATTGTGCGTGAAAGTGAAATTCTCCTAAAAACTATTTTAGGCCATTTATTGGAAGTTGGATTTTTTTTTTGTATACAAATTGTTAAAATCTTATCCAAACTATATGGTCAAAAAAATATTTAATGATTTATTTTCAAATTTTGATTCAAATATATGGTCAAATATATTTAATGATATATTTTTAAAATTTGATCCAAAATATGTGGTCAAACGCTAGCTAATTATTAGAAAAATAAATTATATAAGAAAAAATCTTAATCAACTTTAAAATTGTAGATACAATTGGCTTTCTCCATAATTCAAAGTCATAGTTAATTTGAAAATTTTAGATATTAAAAAATAATTAAATTACATTTTTTTTATAAAAAAAAAACATAAGAAAATCAATCAACATATTTTGTGTTGAAAACAACATTCTTTTTAATCTTAGGAGGGAATACGTGTCTCTAAATTTGGGAAATCATTCAAGGTTATGACCTAATTAGGTTTTAATCAATCATTAATCAAATATATTTATAATTAGGGGTGTTTACAATTTGGATAGAAATTGATTCAACTTGAAAACTCGAGTCAAACTGACTTTTATTTGGTTTGGTTTTTACATTTTTTAAAATCAATAATATTTGATTGGGGTATTTACGATTTGGATAAAAATTGATTCAATTCGAAACTCAAATCAAACTGACTTTTATTTGTTTTGTTTTTTTACATTTTTAAAAATCAATAATATTTGATTGGGTTCTGATTTTGTTAACACTTTTTTGAAGAAATAATCTAATGAAAAAGACTAATGTATTATTAAATATTTTTTCGAAGAAATAAACTAATTAAATAGACTAATGTATTATTAGATCCCGACTAATTTTAAATTCATGCCGGAACACTCCCGGACAAAGGCGGCTTCGTACCCAAGAGAAATCAAATCCGACCCTTCTTGATTAAGGATAAAAGAGTACTTACCACTGCACCACAAACCTTATTGATCAAAAACTTTGTATCACGTTAACATGAAGAACACATAGACATGAATTTATATTGGAAGGACAATTATGTCAGTTACCTTACAAATTCATTGCTTACCTTTTTTAATTGGTATACATGATTACACACTATCATACACGTATTATATACATACGTCAACTATTTTTAGTTTAATCATTGGGTGGAGAGTTATTTAGGTTTATTCTTTAAAGATTTTCAAAGCGGTTAATTATTAATGAAATTCCTTGTCGTCTCTCTGTAAAATACTCGTTTGTTCTAGGACTTCCAAACACACCATAAGTTAAGTCAGTGATGAAAATTAACCAACACACAATAGTAATAAAAACCACATCCCTCTCTTTTTCCCCTACATCGCCACACCAAGGAATATGGGGACGTAGAAAAAGAAAGGGGGGTGGGGGGTCCTATCAACTTGTTTTGACCTAGAATAATAAAAAAAATGTAATATTAAAATTTGAATTAATAATGTATTTCTTTTAATAACAAAAGAAAAATAATTAAGTCCTTGAATTAATTAATTAAAAAAATAACATTCCATTCTTTTCCAAATTCATCACATAACTTCTTTTGTTGAAAATTTGAAATTTTCATATACTTTCCCAAGATTCATTTTCTTCTCTATAACTAGTTCAATTTTATTTCTTTAATTGTTATACCCAATGTTTTGTTATCATATTCATGCAATCCATGTGGATATTATACTACCTTTGTTTCTATTTACATGTCGTCCTTACTAAAAATAGATGTTCCTTAATACTTATCATTTCACAAAATCAATACATAAATGACAATATACTTCCTAGTTTACCCTTGAGGATAATTAGCTTTGAAAATATACATTTGACCAACATAGGAAAACTAATAATTAATTAATGTTCACTGGTCAAATTAATTAATCAAAATAAATTAATTCTTATTCATTTATTAAAAACTTGACTTCAAGAAAATTCTAAATAAGAGTACAATGGTAAAGTTACCAGTTTCTTAAGGAGCTTGAAACATAAAATGGTGATAAATAAATAGAAACGAGAAGTACCTTTTAAGCCAAGTATATACATCCTTTCATATCTTGTTACCAAAATATATATTCACCCCTTTTTCTCACTTTTCTTGATATTCCAAATTGATTAGCAGTTTGGTATTTTTTTATTTTGTGTATGTGTTTTATGTCATTTTGGACAGGCGAAAATTAATTTTCATGTAGGTGAAGCTGTTTCAGATTTGTGCTAAGGTATGCTTTCTTTTATTGTTATCCTTTTTCATGTTCATTTTTTTTTCATTTCTATAAACAAATTAAATTAGATCTCAAAGCTTTAATCTTTGAAATGTGTATTGCTTTCTACATGTATGCCACCACCAAACAAGAAAAAGGAAGAAAGAAAGAAGAAATCAGAGTTCTAATTTGTCATCACAAAAGAAAAATCTATGATTGTTTAATAGATATAAGTTATATACACTATCAAAATATATATTTATGATTTTGTATTTTGTTTGGTTAGAAAAGATAAGTACTATTGAGTGGTGGTTAAACTGATTTTGTTGTATGGGATGAAGTGTTTTTCAGTAAAAAACTTTTATGTTTGGAAGATGTAGGTTGCGGAAACAGGGATATTGAGATGGATGTGTAGGAATAAAAGAAGTGATAAGATTAGGAATGATGATATCCGTGACAATATGGGAGAGGCATCCGTGGTGGACAAGATGAGGGAAGTGAAACTGAGATAATTTGGACATGTGAAGAGGAAATGCGCAAATGTCATATTGAAGAGGTGTGAGAGGATGGATATAGTGGGTACGCGGAGAGGGAGAGGAAGAGGAAAAGGTGAGCCGAATAAGTATTGAGAAGAGTAAGTAGACAGAACAATATGACACAACTTCAACTTATTGAGAACACGACCTTACATAGGAGGGTGTGGAGGTCGGTGATTATGGTATAAAGTTAGTAGTTAGTAAAGCTTTGTCTTGTTTTTAGATGAATTTAGGTTTGGTGATGTTTGTCGTAGTATTAACCACATTTTTGCAGTTTCTTGCTTTGATATCTATCATTATCCGCTATTGTATCATTGTCTAGTTGTTATTATTTTCTTATTAGTTGTTATGTTTTCTTCATTATCATTTTTCCTTTTCATAACTACTTTGATTTATTATACATGAGTTGAGGATCCTTCGAAAATAATTTCTATCTCCCCAAGGTAGAGGTACGATGTGCGTGCTTTCTACCCCCCTTAAACACCTACATTTATAAAATTTCATTGGATATGTTATATTGTATTTTGTTAGACCTTCTGTTATTGAATTGTTGAATATCCACAAGGGTGTAATAGAATGATTGAGAATCATTCACTTTTAAATTTTTAACACCTCGGTATTAGAAAGGGTTAAATTTAGAAAGAACTAATTTGGAAAGAGCTAATTTGGATTTGTTCAAGTTAAGCTTAAGTTGTGAGTTTTGGGTCAACTTCAAATGGCCATAACTTTCGGTAAAGGATGATTTAGGTGACCCATAAGATATCAAATGAAAGGTCTTTGAATCTCTTTCCAACGCCACCGAGTTTGTTAAATTTCGAGTTCGGATGAGGGAGATATGCCTGTTTGAAGTCAGCCTGTCCAGTTAAGGAAATTTACCCGAATTAGTGAGGGGTATTTTGGTCTTTTCCCTACCACATTAGCTTTAAACGTTTTTAGTAATATTTTAGGGGTCTAAACTGATAAGGGTCAATTTTACAATCCTAAAATACGCTTAAAATTTTGACAATAGTTCAATAAGAGGAAAATAGGAGAAAAGGAAGAACGATCAAGGTTTTTGCGAATTAAGAATTTGTTTCGCCAAATTAAGGTATGTAAGCTCTCATAGTGTTGGGTTCGTTCACCCACACTCCAATCATGTAATTTTAAATCCGTAATTTCCTTTTTGAGGTAGAATGACTTGAATTCTTGAAAAGTTTCTTGAAGTTTCGTTCTTAAATCGTTAATGATGAGTTTGATGAGTTCTTGAGATGACTGTTAGGAGTTTGAAGGTTGTTTTTGAGTAGATTTTTTTGTACTTTTGTTGGGTATTCGAATCTAAGTGAGTTAGAAACCATTCGATTCTAGGCGAATTAGGGAAAAAATAGAAGAAGAAAATTCATCGGAATGTTCTGGGAGGGGCTGGGGCGGTGCAAGCCCCAATGTGCCAAGGGGGCAGGGGCAGCGCACCAGCAGTGCGTCACATTTGAGTCTCTGAAGTTTAGGGTCTGGCGCCCCGCGCCAGCAATGCGCCAGGGTCGCCTGTCCCCACCATTTTTTCGTCGTTTGCTCCGTCTAAGTTCTATTAAAGTGTACCTTTACTCCTTTCTGATTTTAACTACTCTAAAATACATCTAAATATCAAGATATCCTTCATAACATGAATCATAATCCCTGAATTCATAATTTAAATTCAAGGCAGAGTTAAGAGTAAAAGTCTTGAGAGTTCTTTCGAGTCATTTTGAGAAGTCTTTTACAATATTTTAAAATTTGTTTTAAGATTTGAGTACTTGAGTTTGAGGATGAGGAGAGTTGAGTTTCATTTTTCAAAATGAATATATGGGAACTAAGTATTCCCTAGAGTAAATGTTTTTACATTTAAAATGAGAGGAAACATAGATTTCCAAATGAGTTCATGAGGATTTTTTGTGCATAATCTATTTTAAGAGAACATTTTGAGTAATAATCTCAAAGCTTGAGGATGAGGAAATATTTTTAAACATATGAGCTGAGTTATATTTTTGGGAGTAGTATTGAACACCGATATGGGGACGAGTTCATACAACTCAAAGTCCTTATAAACCATGTAGCCAAATGTGGGTAGAAAGGGTCATACTTTTTAGATGATTCCTTATTGCCTTTTAAGCATAGATTAGTGGATCCACTTAGTTGAGTATGTCTTATACTCCGGTAAGGTATAGGAAAGATCTGGCAGCGTGGGCGGGACACTGTATCATCATATAGCTTATAGTGATGGTTGTCGGTTAGAAAATCTCTCAAATTGAGTTATTTTGAATCTTTACATACAAACTGCGTATTTATTGTATTTTTAAATACATTGAGTTTTTATCTACTGTTTTAAATGCTTTATACAAACTGCATCTTTACTGTTGTTTTTATACTGTATTGAGTTGAGTATCCATG
This sequence comes from Solanum tuberosum, assembly GCF_000226075.1. Taxonomy (NCBI): domain Eukaryota; kingdom Viridiplantae; phylum Streptophyta; class Magnoliopsida; order Solanales; family Solanaceae; genus Solanum; species Solanum tuberosum. The sequence goes on along the minus strand of NW_006238939.1, from coordinate 2,105,733 downwards.
AGTTGCGGTTAGTATGTTTCCTTCTTTCCAAGTTCAAGCTTTTATGTTATGTTCAGTGTTCCCCTTAATTGCCCGTACATTCAATGTACTGATGCCATTTGGCCTGTATCGTTTCATGATGCAGATACAGGAGATCAAGATCATCAACATGCGCTTCGTTGATTCCATAACAGTTCGAGTTAGCTTTGGTGAGCCTCCTTGCTTCCGGAGGATCCTTTATTTATTTCTGTTATTTTAGTTTTGTTAGGATTATTGGAGGTCTTATCCCGACATCCCTCATAGTATTAGAGGCTTCATAGATAGACATTAGCAGTTGAGAAGTCTGTTTCATTTTCTATTGTTAATGTTCTAGACTCGAGTTACCCTTGTGGCTAGTTTGAATGTTTTTAAATGTTCTAAGTTAAGTATTTGAGACGTTTGAGTTAAAACTTTATATTTGAGTTTATCTAATGTTGAGTAATGTTGAGTAAGTCTTCCGCTGAGAGTTGAGCCAGACCAAGTGTTCGCTTGGGGCAAGTAATGGTTCTCGAGTGCCTGCCACGTCCAGGGTGTAGGCTCGGGGGTGACAAAATTATAGGTTTCAGCTTTGAATTCTTGAAATGAAGAACTTTTTAAAAGAAAATGCACAATTGTCTATGTCATAAACTAGCCATGTAATAATTTAATAGTATTTGCTTATATTTTTATTAATCAATATATTTATTGTAATATTTTTTTCGTAAATGCATTGCACTATGCATGATACTAAACACTAGGGACCCGAACTCAAACTCAACATTAACTTGATTATATTTTAACGAAGCTTAATTAGGCTTGCTTGACTCAAAATCAGTTATATTTTGATAAAGCTTAGTTAAGTTCTACGTAGGCTCAATTCGGTGTTAGGAAAAGAGACAACAAAACTTTAAGAACAAAGGCTGAAAGTAAAAGATCTCGATATGTGCTGAAATCTCAGTTTTTCTGTATATTCAAATCAAAGAAAAGTACTGTCTTTTAAATAGGCTTACAAATAAACAAACCACTAAGTCACAAAGTTGACCACTACTCCACTAACTAAGCAACAACTATCTAATATCAGAAAACTAGAAAATAATCCAGCATGACTGCTAAAACCCAAGGGAATAGGAAACTACTAACAAATTAAATTTGACCATGTCATACTTTGAATCAGTCTTCAATACTCCCCCTTGATTCAAAGTTACAGACACCAAGAAAAGCCCTCAAATAGATAAGCTTGTCTATGGTCAAAGACTTCGTCAGTATATCAGCTAATTGCTTATGAGTTCTACAATGCTTCAATATTATCTCCTCTTTTACAACCAAATGATGAATGAAATGGAAGTGAACATTAATGTGCTTAGTTCTACTGTGAAAACTTGGATTATTTGTCATTGAGATCGATGCTTTGTTGTCACAATATATCTCTGTTGCACTTTCTTGCTTTTGCTGAAGTTATGCTAACATCCTTCTTAGCCAGATGGCTTGGCAAGTGGCTGAAGTAGCCACAATGTACTCAGCTTCAGACATGGATAAGGTTGTTGTAGCTTGCTTCTTTGAGCTTTAATTTATTACTCCTGACCCAAGAGTAGAAACATGAGCTGAAATGCTCCGTCTATCATCCAACGAACCAGAAAAGTCGCTATCAGTGAACCCACATAATCTGAAATTGGAAACTTGTGAGTACCAAATCCCATAGTCCATTGTTCCAGCGATATCATGCAAAACCCTTTTTACTGTTCCAAAATGAACCTTTGAAGGTTGTTGCATAAACCTGGAAATGACACCAACAGAGAATGCACTATCGGGGCAAAGTATGGATTTGGTAAATTAAACCTCCAACCATGCTTCTGAAACATCAAGCATCATCCATCTTTGCTCCATCCTTAAGCTACAATTTTCACCAACATTCATTGGTGTAGCAGCATGCTTACAATTAAGCAAACCAAACTTACTGAGAAGGTCCTTGGCATATTTCCTTTGGGAGAGAAATATTCCATCTTCAACTTGATGGACTTCAAGGCCAAGAAAATAATGTAATAACCCCATATCTGACATCTCAAACTCATTCATCATTTAAGACTTGAATTCATCCACAAGAGAAATAGAAGAGCTAGTATAAATAATATCATCAACGTAAAGGAAAACAATGATAAAATCATTACTTTTCTTCTTTACATACAACGTGGGTTCATTCTCACTTCTCATAGATCCCTTTCTCTGAAAATACCCATCAATTTTTCTATACAACGCTCGAGGGGCTTGCTTCAAACCATACAATGCCTTTTTTAGTTGGTAGACCTTTGTTTCATTTCCCTTCTTTTTGAAACCTTCTGTTTGTGCTACGTATACCTCTTCTTGTAAGTCTCCATTGAGAAATTCCGACTTGACAACAAATTGATAAACTTGCCATTGGGATTGTGCAACCAATGCCAGAACAAGTCTAACAGTTTCAAATCGAGAGACCAGAGAAATTTTTTCCTCAAAATCAATACCGTATTGTTGCGCATATCCTTTTGCCACAAGACGAGCTTTATGTTTCTGTAGGCTCCCATCCGCTGCAAACTTTGTCTTGAACACCCATTTCAAACCAATTGCATTTTAATCTTATGGTAATTCCCCCATTTCCCATGTGCCATTTCTTTCGATAGATTTCATCACTGCTAACATCGCTCTCCGCCACTCTTCCTTTTCAGTTGCTTCTCCATAATGTGTAGGATCTGAAACAACAAAAGAAAATTGACAAGTTGTATACATGTCATTAGCATACTTGGGGTTTGACTTTTTAAGCCTTGTTGATCTTCTTAATGGAATTGGCTCATCTGAAGACTCTTCAAGAGTTGTAGATGAAAAGTTTCTACTCCCTGAAGTTGAAGAAGATGAATCTGGAGAAGTGGTACAAGAACTGGTTGCAATAGCTGTAGGAGTTGGCTGCTGAATTGCATCAAAAGTGATTCCAGTGGGCATAGAAATCTGTTCTTGCATCTTATCGTTGCTTCCACTCCAATTCCAACTTGCCATTTCATCAAATACTACTTCCCTTCTAATTAAAATCTTTCTACTAAGAGGGTTATACATTCTATATGCTTTAGATTGTGTGAAGTAACCAATAAAAATACATTTTTCAAAATTTTCATCCAACTTATGACGAAATTGGGAATTTACCAAAGCATAAGCAATACATCCAAAAAATCTTAAGTAACTTACAGATGGTTTATTACCCTTCCAAGCTTCAAATGGAGTTTGATACATAACAACTTTTGTGGGAGACAAATTCAATAAATGGACTGATGTCGGCACAACTTCAGCCCAAAAATGATTCAAAACTCCCTTCTTGTAACATGCTTCTTGCCATCTCTACAACATTGCATTTTTTCGTTCAGCAACACCATTTTGCTCTGGAGTATAAGGTGTTGTCAGCTCCTTATGGATGCCACTTTCTTCACAAAAGAGGTTAAATTCCTTGGACAAGAATTTGTCGCCTCTATCTGTGCAAAAAGGTTTGATGAACATACCACTTTGTTTCTCAACCTTGGGTTTGAAGTGCTTGAATTTCTGAAATATTTCTGATTTGCTTTCCAAAAATTAGACCCAACTCATGCGACTACAATCATCAGTAAAGAGTAGAAAATAATGACTCCCACCAAAAGATGTAGTATGCATAGGTCCACATAAATCAGCATGTATCAATTCAAGACACTTTGAAGCCCTCCAAGCCTTTCCAACGGGAAAAGACTTTCTAGTTTGTTTTCCATAAATGCACCACTCACACAATTCAATAGAATCAATTTTAGGTAGTCCAAGAACCATACCTTTGTCAACTAGCAATTTCAGGCCCTTTATATTGAGGTGACCATACCTCAAATGCCACTACTTTGAATCATCCTTTGCACTAGCAGCAAGTGCAAAACTTTCCATATTAGAAGCACCCAACGGAAACATCTTATTTGGCGTCGTAGTGATGTGCACCTTTTTACTTTATGTAACACCTCGGTATTAGAAAGGGTTAAATTTAAAAAGAACTAATTTGGAAAGAACCAAATTGATAATTTGCAAGTTATGCTTAAGTTGTGAGTTTTGGGTCAACTTCAAACGACCATAACTTTCATTACAGGATGAGTTAGGTCGCCATAAGATATCAAATGAAAGGTCTTTGAACACTTTTTCCAATGCCACCAAGTTTATTAAATTTCAAGTTCGAATGAGGGAGATATGCCCATTTGAAGTCAGCCTGTCCAGTTAAGGAAATTAACCCGAATTACTAAGGGGTATTTTGGTCTTTTCCTTACCCCATCAGCTTTAAACGTTTTTAGTAATATTTTAGGGGTCTAAACTGATTTGGGTCAGTTGTCACAATCCTAAATTGCGCTTAGGGTTTTGAAAGGACTTCAAGAGAAGAGGTTCAAGGTGTTCGTCAAGATTCCTCAGATTTGTCGAGGAATTTCGCCAAATTGAGGTATGTAAGTTTTATAGTGTTGGATTTATTCACCCACACACCAATCATGTAAATTTCATCCATTATTTCGTTCTTGAGGTTGAATGATTTGAATTCTTGAACGGTGTTCTTGAGGTTTTGTCTTTCATGCATTCTTTATGGAGTTTAATGAGTTCTTGAGGTAGGATTTCAATTTTTAGAGTTGTTCTTGAGGAAAAATGAGTAGACTCTCATGTATTGTATTGGGTAATTTAATCTATGGAAAATTTGAGGAAAACAATCGATTCTAGGTGAGTTAGGGTCAGAAAATGAGAAGAAAAATTTGTTGGATCGTTCTGGGAGAGAGGTGGCGCGACGCGCCACTTATCCGCTAGGAGGGATGGCGCGCTGCGCCTACAGTACACCAAAAAGAGACCTTTTAAATATAGGTTCTGGCGGCCCGCGCCAGCAGTGCATCAAGGTAGCCTGCCCCCACATTCTTTCCGTCGTTTGCTCCGTCTAAGTGCTTTTAAAGTGTACCACTACTTCTTTCTGATTCTAACTACACTAAACCACATCTAAACATCAAGAGATCCTTAATAACATGAATCATAAGACTTGAACTCACAATTCAAATTCAAGGTAGAGTTAAGAGTAAAGTCTTGAGGGTTTCGTCGAGTCATTTTGAGAAGTCTTTTACAATCTTTTAAAACTTGTTTTAAGACTTTAGTACTTAAGTATGAGAATGAGGATAGTTGATTTTCATTTTTTAAAATGAATATATGGGAACTAAGTAGTCCCAAGAGTAATGTTTTTACATTTAAAATGAGAGGAAACATCGATTTCCAAATGAGTTCATGAGGAGTTTTGAGTATAATCTATTTTAAGAAAATCTTTTGAGTAATAATCTCAAAGTTTGAGGATAAGAAAATATTTTTAAACGTATGAGCTGAATTATATTATTGGGAGTAATATTGAGCACCGATATGGAGACTAGTTCAAATAACTTAAAGTCATCAAAAACCATGTAGCCAACGTGGGTAGAAAGGGACATACTTTTAAGATGATTCCTTATTGTTTTTTCAGCATAGCTTAGTGGATCCACTTAGTTGAGGATCTATTATACTCCGGCAAGGTATAGGATAGTTCTGGCAGTGTGGGTGAGATGCTGTATCATCACCTAGTTCATATTGATGGTTGCCAGTTAGGGAATCTCCCAAGTAAGAGTTATTATTGTATTTTTAAATACATTGAGTTGTTATGTACTGTTTTAAACGCTTTATATAAACTGCATCTTTATTGTTGTTTTTATACTGTGTTGAGTTGAGTACTTCTGAGTTCTTGAGTATCTTTGAGTTTCTTGAGTATCTTTAAGTCTCTTGAGTATCCTTGAATCGAGTTGAGTTGAGGTAAGTTTGATTTCCTTTTATCAGTTCAAGCTTGTAGGTTATGTTTAGTGTTCCCTTTGCATGCTCGTACATTTAATGTACTGATGGCATTGGGCCTGCATGGTTTCATGATGAAGATATAGGTAACCAGGGTCATCAACAGGCGCTTCATTTATACCACTTGTAGTCCAAGAGTTGTTTGGTAAGCCTCTTTGCTTCCGGAGGATCCCTAATTTATTTCTATTATTTCAGTTTTGTTAGGATGATCAGGGGTCTTGTCCCGACATCCCTCATAGTATTAGAGGCTTCATAGACAGTAGTAGCTGAGGAGTCTTTTCCATATTTGTTTTGTAAATGTTTAGGACTTGAGTTACCCGTTATGGCCAATTTGAATATTTTTAAATGTTCCAAGTTAATCATTTTGTGATTTGAGTTAATTAAGCTTTACTTTTAAAGTTCTGTTATTGTTGAGTAAGTCTTCCGTATAGTATTTAGCCAGGCCAAGGGTTCGGTTTGGACCAACATTGGTTCACGAGTGCCGGCCACATCCAAGTTAGAGGCTCGGGGTGTGACACCTAACTTCTTATTTTTAAAGACACAAGCATTGTCATCAAACCAAAGAGAATGCCCATCGGACATTAGTTATCTAACACTCAACAAATTATATCCTAACTCAGGTACAAATTTAATATTGTCCAACATAATTACTTTGTCAAAGCTAGTGTCAATACCCACGATGCCTTTTCCTTCAACCTGCATCTCTTTTGTGTTGCCAAGCTGCACCTTTTTATTTTTCTTCTCATCTAGCTCCTGGAACAAAGATTTGGTGCTTATCATATGATTTGAAAATCCACTATCTAAAAACTATAAACCATTTGGCTTATGGTCTATATAAACGCAGGCCATAAAGAGATAATTCTCTTCTTTCTCTTCCTCATTTTTTCCTACTGCAAAATTCATTTTCTAGTCCTTATACCAACAATCAACCCATATATGCCCGTAGCGCTGGCAATGATGACTTTGAATGCCATTTTTTGTGTTACCTTCCTCATTGGACTACCTGTGCCCATCATTTCTTACTCTGCCTCTTCCATATCCTCGACCTCGACAACCGTAGAATCCTCTTCTTCCTCGACCCCTACTTTATTGACCACTATTTTCTCTATATTTAGTTGCTGATTCTTTCACTTTGAATTCTTTCTCTTCATTCTTTTCTACAGATCGATTGATTCTCCCCTCGTGAGCTTGAAGATATCCCATCAGTTCATCAAAACATAAAAACTGATAGATCTTTAGACTCTTCTATAGCAGCAACTACATGATCGTATTTTGGAGTCATGCTTCACAGTATATTTTCCACAATGGTCTGATTAGTAACTTTCTGGCCATAGGATCTCATTTTGCTAACAATTGCCACTGCTCTGGAGAAAATATCAGCAATGAATTCTCCTCTTTTCATCATCAAGGTTTCAAAGTCATGCGATGTGAATGCAATCTCACAGCGATGACCTTTGAATCACCTTGAAACCCTTTCGCAGAATGGACTGTAACATCCTGCTTTAGACAGAGCTAAATTTAGAAAACACTAAATTGGAAATAGCTAAATTGAGAATTTAGCGAGTTATGCTTAAGGTGTGAGTTTTTGGTCAACTCTAAATGACCATAATATTTCGTACATGATGAGTTTGGTGGCCCATGAGACATCAAACGAAAGGTCTTGGAATCATCTTTCCAACTCCACTGAGTTTGTTAAATTTTGAGTTTCGATGAGTGAGATATGCCTATTTGAAGGCAGCATGTCCAGTTAAGGAAATTTACCCGAATTAGTGAGGAGTATTTTGGTATGTAAGTTTTAACAGTGTTGGGCTCGTTCATCAACACACCAATCATGAGTTTATTTTGCGAATCTATCCTTAAATATTGATAAATTTATGTTCTTGATGAGTATTCTTGAAGTGTTTCTTTCATTCTAGAATTTGGATGGGTTTGATAAGTTCTTGAGATAAACATTATGAGTTTGGGTTTTTTTTTTAGTATATTCTCGTGTAATTGTATTGGGTAATTGAATCTAAGGAAAATTTGAGGAAAACAATCTATTCTAGACAAATTAGGGTCAAAGAACAAGAAAGAAAGTTTGTCGGAAAATTCTGGGAAGAGGCTTGCGCGCTTCGCTAGCATTGCACCAAAAAAAAGGCTCTGAAGTTTTAGGGGTGGTGCCCCGCACCACTCAGTGCACTAGGGTCACCTACCCCATCATGTTTTAAGTTGTTTGCTCTGTTTGAGTCCCTTTAAGGTGTACCTTTACTCCTTTTTTATTCTAACTACTCTAAACTATATCTAAACATCGAGAGATCCTTCATAATATGAATCATAACCCTTGAATTTATAATTAAAATTCAAGGTCGATTTAAGAGTAAAGTCTTGAGAGTTCTTTCAAGTCATTTTGAGAAGTCTTTTACAATATTTTAAAACTTGTTTTAAGACTTGAGTATTTGGATTTCAGGATGAGGAGAGTTGAGTTTCATATTTAAAATGAATATATGGGAACTAAGTATTCCAAAGAAGAATTGTTTTTACATTTAAAATGTGGGAAAACATCGATTTCCAAATGATTTCATGAGAAGTTTTGAGTATAATCTCTTTTAAGAGAATCTTTTGAGTAAAAATATCAAAGTTTGAGGATGAGGAAATGTTTTTAAACCTATGAGCTTAGTTATATTATTGGGAGTAGTATTGAGCACCAATATTGAGCACTGATGATTCCTTATTGCTTTTTAAGAATGGCTTAGTATATCCACTTAGTTGAGGATGTCTTGTACTCCAGCAAGGTATAGGACAATTTTGGCAGCGTGGGTGAGATGTTGTATCATCAAATAGCTCATTGTGCTGGTTGTCTGTTAGAGAATCTCTCAAATAAGAGTTATTATTGTATTTTTAAATACATTAAGTTGTTATCAACTATTTTAAATGCTTTATAGAAACTGCATCTTTATTGTTGTTTTTATACTCTGTTGAGTTGAGTACTTCTGAGTTCTTGAGTATCTTTGAGTTTCTTGAGTATCTTTAAGTCTCTTGAGTATCCTTGAGTCGAGTTGAGTTGAGGTAAGTTTGGTTTCCGTTTATCAGTTCAAGCTTGTAGGTTATGTTCAGTGTTCCCTTTGCATGCTCGTACATTTAATGTACTGATGGAACTGGGCCTGTATGGTTTCATGATGAAGATATAGGTAACTAGGGTCATCAACAGGTGCTTCGTTTATACCACTTGTAGTCCAAGAGTTGTTTGGTAAGCCTCTTTGCTTCCGGAGGATCCCTAATTTATTTCTATTATTTCAGTTTTGTTAGGATGATCAGGGGTCTTGTCCCGACATCCCTCATAGTATTATAGGCTTCATTGACAGTAGTAGTTGAGGAGTCTTTTCCATATTTGTTTTGTAAATGTTTAGGACTTGAGTTATCCGTTATGGCGAATTTGAATATTTTTAAATGATCTAAGTTAATCATTTTGAGATTTGAGTTAATTAAGCTTTAGTTTTAAAGTTCTGTTATTGTTGAGTAAGTCTTCCGCTCAGTATTGAGCCAGGCCAAAGGTTCAGTTGGGGCCAACATTGGTTCACGAGTGCCGGCCACATCCAAGTTAGAGGCTCGGGTAGTGACACCTGACTTCTCATTTTTAAAGATACAAGCATTGTCATCAAACCAAAGAGAATTCCCATCGAACATTAGTTATCTAACACACAACAAATTATATCCTAAGTCAGGTACAAATTTAATGTTATCCAACATATTTACTTTGTCATAGCTAGTGTCAATACCCACGATGCCTTTTCCTTCAACCTGCATCTCTTTTGTGTTGCCAAGCTGCACCTTTTTCTTTTTCTTCTCATCTAGTTCCTGGAACAAAGATTTGGTGCCTATCATATGATTTGAAAATCCACTATCTAAAAACTATAAACCACTTGGCTTATGGTCTGTATCAACGCATGCCATAAAGAGATAATTCTCTTCCTTCTCTTCCTCATTTTTTCCTACTGCAAAATTCAATTTATGGTCCTTATACCAACAATCAGCCCTTATATGCCCGTAGCGCTGGCAATGATGACATTAAATGCCATTTTTTCTGTTACCTTGCACATTGGACTACCTATGCCCATCATTTCTTACTCTGCCTCTTCCATATCCTCGACCTCGACAACCATAGAATCATCTTCTTCCTCGACCTCTACTTTCTTGACCACTATTTTCTCTATATTTAGTTGCTTATTCTTTCAGTTTGAATGCTTTCTGTTCATTCTTTTCAACAGATCGATTGATTCTCCCCTCGTGAACTTGAAGATATCCCATCAGTTCATCAAAACAGAAAACTGATAGATCTTTAGACTCTTCTATAGCAGCAACTACATGATCAAATTTTGGAGTCATGCTTCACATTATCTTTTCCACAATGGTCTGATTAGTAACTTTCTGGCCATAGGATCTCATTTTGCTAACAATTGCCACTGCTCCGGAGAAAAAATCAGCAATGAATTCACCACTTTTCATCATCAAGGTTTCAAAGTCACGCGAAGTGATTGCAGTCTCACAGCGATGACCTTTGAATCACCTTGAAACTCCTTTCGCAGAACGGACTGTAACATCCCGCTTTAGAAAGAGCTAAATTTAGAAAACACTAAATTGGAATTTGCTAAATTGAGAATTTAGCGAGTTATGCTTAATTGTGAGTTCTTGGTCAACTCTAAATGACCATAATATTTCGTACATGATGAGTTTGGTGGCCCATAAGACATCAAACGAAAGGTCTTGGAATCATATTTCCAACTCCATTGAGTTTGTTAAATTTTGAGTTTGGATGAGGGATATATCCTTATTTGAAGTCAGCATGTCCAGTGAAGTAAATTTACCCGAATTAGTGAGGAGTATTTTGGTATGTAAGTTTTAACAGTGTCGGGCTCGTTCACCCACACACCAATCATGAGTTTATTTTGCGAATCTATCCTTAAATATTGAGAAATTTAAGTTCTTGATGAGTGTTCTTGAAATGTTGCTTTCATTCTTGAATTTGGATGGGTTTGATGAGTTCTTGAGATAAACATTATGAGTTCGGGGTTTTTTTTATAAGTATATTCTCATTTAATTGTATTAGGTAATTGAATCTAAGGAATATTTGAGGAAAACAATCTATTCTAGACAAATTAGGGTCAGAAAACAAGAAAGAAAATTTGTCGGAAAATTCTGGGTAGAGGCTTGCGCGCTGCACTAGCACTTAACCAAAAAAGAGGCTCTGAAGTTTTAGGGGTGGCCCCCCACACCACTCAGTGCATTAGGGTCGCATATCCCATCATTTTTTTAAGTCGTTTGCTTTGTTTGAGTCCCTTTAAGGTGCACCTCTACTCCTTTCTGATTCTAACTACTCTAAACTATATCTAAATATCGAGAGATCCTTCATAACATGAATCATAACCCATGAATTTATAATTAAAATTAAAGGTAGATTTAAGAGTAAAGTCTTGAGAGTTCTTTCAAGTCATTTTGAGAAGTCTTTTACAATCTTTTAAAACTTGTTTTAAGACTTGGGTACTTGAATTTCAGTACGAGGAGAGTTGAGTTTCATTTTTCAAAATGAATATATGGGAACTAAGTATTCCAAAGAAGAATTTTTTTTACATTTATAATGTGGGAAAACATCGATTTCCAAATGATTTCATGAGAAGTTTTGAGTATGATCTCTTTTAAGCGAATCTTTTGAGTAATAGTCTCAAAGTTTGAGGATGAGGAAATGTTTTTAAACCTATGAGCTTAGTTATATTATTGGGAATAGTATTGAGCACCAATATTGAGAACTGATGATTCCTTATTGCTTTTTAAGAATAGCTTAGTATATACACTTAGTTGAGGATGTCTTGTACTCCAGCAAGGTATACGACAATTTTGGCAGCGTGGGTGAGATGTTGTATCATCAAATAGCTCATTGTGATGGTTGTCTGTTACAGAATCTCCCAAATAAGAGTTATTATTGTATTTTTAAATACATTAAGTTGTTATCTATTATTTTAAACGCTTTATAGAAACTGCATCTTTATTGTTGTTTTTATACTCTGTTGAGTTGAGTACTTCTGAGTTCTTGAGTATCTTTGAGTTTCTTGAGTATCTTTAAGTCTCTTGAGTATCCTTGAGTCGAGTTGAGTTGAGGTAAGTATGGTTTCCTTTTATCAGTTCAAGCCTGTAGGTTATGTTCAGTGTTCCCTTTGCATGCTTGTACATTTAATGTACTGATACCATTGGGCCTGCATGGCTTCATGATGAAGATATAGGTAACAAGGGTCATAAACAGGCGCTTCGTGTATACCACTTGTAGTCCAAGAGTTGTTTGGTAAGACTCCTTGTTTCCGGAGGATCCCTAATTTATTTCTATTATTTCAGTTTTGTTAGGACGATTAGGGGTCTTGTCCCGACATCCCTCATAGTATTAGAGGCTTCATAGACAGTAGTACTTGATGAGTCTTTTCGATATTTGTTTTGTAAATATTTAGGACTTGAGTTACCCGTTATGGCCAATTTGAATATTTTTAAATGTTCTAATTTAATCATTTTGAGATTTGAGTTAATTAAGCTTTAGTTTTAAAGTTCTGTTATTGTTGAGTAAGTCCTCCGCTTAGTATTGAGCCTGGCCAAGGGTTCGATTTGAGTCAACATTGGTTCACGAGTGCCGGCCACATCCAAGTTAGAGGCTCAGGGCGTGACTCCTGACTTCTCATTTTTAAAGATACAAGCAGTGTCATCAAACCAAAGAGAATGCTCTTAGAACATTAGTTATCTAACACTCAACAAATTGTATCCTAAGTCAGGTACAAATTTAATGTTATCTAACATATTTACTTTGTCATAGCTAGTGTCAATACCCACGATGCCTTTTCCTTCAACCTACATCTCTTTTGTGTTTCCAAGCTGCACCTTTTTCTTTTTCTTCTCATCTAGCTCCTGGAACAAAGATTTGGTGCTTATCATATGATTTGAAAATCCACAATCTAAAAACTATAAACCAATTGGCTTACTTTTAAAGTTCTGTTATTGTTGAGTAAGTCTTCCGTATAGTATTTAGCCAGGCCAAGGGTTCGATTGGGGCCAACATTGGTTCACGAGTGCCGGCCACATCCAATTTAGAGGCTCGGGGTGTGACATCTCACTTCTTATTTTTAAAGACACAAGCATTGTCATCAAACCAAAGAGAATGCTCTTAGAACATTAGTTATCTAACACTCAACAAATTGTATCCTAAGTCAGGTACAAATTTAATGTTGTCCAACATATTTACTTTGTCATAGCTAGTGTCAATACCCACGATGCCTTTTCCTTCAACCTGCATCTCTTTTGTGTTGCCAAGCCGCGCCTTTTTATTTTTCTTCTCATCTAGCTCCTGGAACAAAGATTTGGTGCTTATCATATGATTTGAAAATCCACTATCTAAAAACGATAAACCAATTGGCTTATGCTCTGTATCAACGCATGCCATATAGAGATAATTCTATTCCTTCTCTTCCTCATTATTTCCTACTGAAAAATTCATTTTCTGGTCCTTATACCAACAATCAGCCCTTATATGCCCGTAGCGTTGGCAATGATGACATTGAATGCCATTTTTTCTGTTACCTTGCACATTGGACTACCTATGCCCATCATTTCTTACTCTGCCTCTTCCATATCCTCGACCTCGACAACCGTAGAATCCTCTTCTTCCTCGACCCCTACTTTCTTGACCACTATTTTCTCTATATTTAGTTGCTGATTCTTTCACTTTGAATGCTTTCTGTTCATTCTTTTCAACAGATCGATTGATTCTCCCCTCGTGAGCTTGAAGATATCCCATCAGTTCATCAAAACATTTCAAAGTCACGCGAAGTGATTGCAGTCTCACATTGATGACGTTTGAATCACCTTGAAACTCCTTTTGCAGAATGGACTGTAACATCCCGCTTTAGAAAGAGCTAAATTTAGAAAACATTAAATTGGAAATGGCTAAATTGAGAATTTAGCGATTTATGCTTAAGTTGTGAGTTTTTGGTCAACTTCAAATGACCATAATATTTCGTACATGATGAGTTTGGTGGCCCATAAGATATCGAACAAAAGGTCTTGGAATCATCTCTCCAACTCCACTGAGTTTGTTAAATTTTGAGTTTGGATCAGGGAGATATGCCTATTTGAAGTCAGCATGTCCAGTTAAGTCAATTTACCCGAATTAGTGAGGAGTATTTTGGTATGTAAGTTTTAACAGTGT
>NW_006238939.1:2031011-2091632 GCF_000226075.1 Solanum tuberosum | reverse complement strand
AGTGCACCAAAAAAGAGGCGCTGAAGTTTTAGGGGTGGCTCCCCACACCACTCAGTGCACTAGGGTCGCCTACCCTATCATGTTTTTAAGTCGTTTTCTCTTTTTGAGTCCCTTTAAGGTGTACCTTTACTCCTTTCTGATTCTAACTACTCTAAATTATATCTAAACATCGAGAGATCCTTCATAATATGAGTCATCCTTGAATTTATAATTAAATTTCAAGGTAGATTTAAGAGTAAAGTCTTGAGAGTTCTTTCAAGTCATTTTGAGAAGTCTTTTACAAATCTTTTAAAACTTGTTTTAAGACTTGAGTACTTGAATTTCAGGATGAGGAGAGTTGAGTTTCATTTTTCAAAATGAATATATGGGAATTAAGTATTCCAAAGAAGAATTGTTTTTACATTTAAAATGTGTGAAAACATCGATTTCCAAATGATTTCATGAAAAGTTTTGAGTATGATCTCTTTTAAAAGAATCTTTTGAGTAATAATCTCAAAGTTTGAGGATGAGGAAATGTTTTTAAACCTATGAGCTTAGCTATATTATTGGGAGTAGTATTGAGCACCAATATTGAGCACTGAAGATTCCCTATTGCTTTTTAAGAATAGCTTAGTATATCCATCTTGTTGAGGATGTCTTGTACTCCAGCAAGGTATACGACAATTTTGGCAGCGTGGGTGAGATGTTGTATCATCAAATAGCTCATTGTGATGGTTGTCTGTTAGAGAATCTCCCAAATAAGAGTTATTATTGTATTTTTAAATACATTAAGTTGTTATCTATTATTTTAAACGCTTTATAGGAACTGCATCTTTATTGTTGTTTTTATACTCTGTTGAGTTGAGTACTTCTGAGTTCTTGAGTATCTTTGAGTTTCTTGAGTATCTTTAAGTCTCTTGAGTATCCTTGAGTCGAGTTGAGTTGAGGTAAGTATGGTTTCCTTTTTTCAGTTCAAGCTTGTAGGTTATGTTCAGTGTTCCCTTTGCATTCTCGTACATTTAATGTACTGATGCATTGGGCCTGCATGGCTTCATGATGAAGAAATAGGTAACCAGGGTCATCAATAGGCGCTTCGTTTATACCACTTGTAGTCCAAGAGTTGTTTGGTAAGACTCCTTGTTTCCGGAGGATCCCTAATTTATTTCTACTATTTCAGTTTTGTTAGGCTGATCAGGGGTCTTGTCCCGACATCCCTCATAATAGTAGAGGCTTCATAGAGAGTAGTAGTTGAGGAGTCTTTTCGATATTTGTTTTGTAAATGTTTAGGACTTGAGTTACCCGTTATGGCCAATTTGAATATTTTTAAATGTTCTAAGTTAATCATTTTGAGATTTGAGTTAATAAAGCTTTACTTTTAAAGATCTGTTGTTGTCGAGTAAGTCCTCCGCTTAGTATTGAGCCTGGCCAAGGGTTCGGTTTGGGCCAACATTGGTTCACGAGTGCCGGCCACATCCAAGTTAGAGGCTCAGGGCGTGACACCTGACTTATTATTTTTAAAGTTACAAGCATTGTCATCAAACCAAAGAGAATGCCCATTGGACATTAGTTATCTAACACTCAACAAATTATATCCTAATTCAGGTACAAATTTAATGTTGTCCAACATATATACTTTTTCATAGCTAGTGTCAATACCCACGATGCCTTTTTCTTCAACCTGCATCTCTTTTGTGTTGCCAAGCCGCATCTTTTTCTTTTTCTTCTCATCTAGCTCCTGGAACAAAGATTTGGTGCTTATCATATGATTTGAAAATCCACTATCTAAAAACTATAAACCACTTGGCTTATGGTCTGTATTAACGCAGGCCATAAAGAGATAATTCTCTTCCTTTTCTTCCTCATTTTTTCCTACTGAAAAATTCATTTTCTGGTCCTTATACCAACAATCAGCCCTTATATGCCCGTAGCGTTGGCAATGATGACATTGAATGCCATTTTTCTGTTACCTTGCACATTGGACTACCTATGCCCATCATTTCTTACTCTGCCTCTTCCATATCCTCGACCCCGACAACCGTAGAATCCTCTTCTTCCTAGACCCCTACTTTCTTGACCTCTATTTTCTCTATATTTAGTTGCTGATTCTTTCACTTTGAATGCTTTCTGTTCATTCTTTTCAACAGATCGATTGATTCTCCCCTCGTGAGCTTGAAGATATCCCATCATTTCATCAAAACAAAAAAAACTGATAGATCTTTAGACTCTTCATAGCAACAACTACATGATCGAATTTTGGAGTCATACTTCACAGTATATTTTCCACAATGGTTTGATTAGTAACTTTTTGTCCATAGGATCTCATTTTGCTAACGATTGCCACTGCTCTGGAGAAAAAATCAGCAATGAATTCACCACTTTTCATCATCAAGGTTTCAAAGTCACGCGAAGTGATTGCAGTCTCACATTGATGACGTTTGAATCACCTTGAAACTCCTTTTGCAGAATGGACTGTAACATCCCGCTTTAGAAAGAGCTAAATTTAGAAAACATTAAATTGGAAATGGCTAAATTGAGAATTTAGCGATTTATGCTTAAGTTGTGATTTGCTAAATTGAGAATTTAGCGAGTTATGCTTAAGTTGTGAGTTTTTGGTCAATTTCAAATGACCATAATATTTCGTACATGATGAGTTTGGTGGCCCATAAGATATCGAACAAAAGGTCTTGGAATCATCTCTCCAACTCCACTGAGTTTGTTAAATTTTGAGTTTGGATCAGGGAGATATGCCTATTTGAAGTCAGCATGTCCAGTTTAAGTAAATTTTACCCGAATTAGTGAGGAGTATTTTGGTATGTAAGTTTTTAACAGTGTTGGGCTCGTTCACCCACACACCAATCATGAGTTTATTTTTCGAATCTATCCTTAAATATTGTGAAATTTAAGTTCTTGATGAGTGTTCTTGAAGTGTTGCTTTCGTTCTTGAATTTGGATGGGTTTGATGAGTTCTTGAGATAAACATTATGAGTTTGGGGTTTGTTTTTAAAGTATATTTTCGTGTAATTGTATTAGGTAATTGAATCTAAGGAATATTTGAGGAAAACAATCTATTCTAGACAAATTAGAATTAGAAAACAAGAAAGAAAATTTGTCGGAAAATTCTGGGAAGCGGTCTGCGCGCTGCGCTTGCAGTGCACCAAAAAAGAGGCGCTGAAGTTTTAGGGGTGGCTCCCCACACCACTCAGTGCACTAGGGTCGCCTACCCTATCATGTTTTTAAGTCGTTTTCTCTTTTTGAGTCCCTTTAAGGTGTACCTTTACTCCTTTCTAATTCTAACTACTCTAAATTATATCTAAACATCGAGAGATCCTTCATAATATGAGTCATCCTTGAATTTATAATTAAATTTCAAGGTAGATTTAAGAGTAAAGTCTTGAGAGTTCTTTCAAGTCATTTTGAGAAGTCTTTTACAAATCTTTTAAAACTTGTTTTAAGACTTGAGTACTTGAATTTCAGGATGAGGAGAGTTGAGTTTCATTTTTCAAAATGAATATATGGGAATTAAGTATTCCAAAGAAGAATTGTTTTTACATTTAAAATGTGTGAAAACATCGATTTCCAAATGATTTCATGAAAAGTTTTGAGTATGATCTCTTTTAAAAGAATCTTTTGAGTAATAATCTCAAAGTTTGAGGATGAGGAAATGTTTTTAAACCTATGAGCTTAGCTATATTATTGGGAGTAGTATTGAGCACCAATATTGAGCACTGAAGATTCCTTATTGCTTTTTAAGAATAGCTTAGTATATCCATCTTGTTGAGGATGTCTTGTACTCCAGCAAGGTATACGACAATTTTGGCAGCGTGGGTGAGATGTTGTATCATCAAATAGCTCATTGTGATGGTTGTCTGTTAGAGAATCTCCCAAATAAGAGTTATTATTGTATTTTTAAATACATTAAGTTGTTATCTATTATTTTAAACGCTTTATAGGAACTGCATCTTTATTGTTGTTTTTATACTCTGTTGAGTTGAGTACTTCTGAGTTCTTGAGTATCTTTGAGTTTCTTGAGTATCTTTAAGTCTCTTGAGTATCCTTGAGTCGAGTTGAGTTGAGGTAAGTATGGTTTCCTTTTTTCAGTTCAAGCTTGTAGGTTATGTTCAGTGTTCCCTTTGCATTCTCGTACATTTAATGTACTGATGCATTGGGCCTGCATGGCTTCATGATGAAGAAATAGGTAACCAGGGTCATCAATAGGCGCTTCGTTTATACCACTTGTAGTCCAAGAGTTGTTTGGTAAGACTCCTTGTTTCCGGAGGATCCCTAATTTATTTCTACTATTTCAGTTTTGTTAGGCTGATCAGGGGTCTTGTCCCGACATCCCTCATAATAGTAGAGGCTTCATAGAGAGTAGTAGTTGAGGAGTCTTTTCGATATTTGTTTTGTAAATGTTTAGGACTTGAGTTACCCGTTATGGCCAATTTGAATATTTTTAAATGTTCCAAGTTAATCATTTTGAGATTTGAGTTAATTAAGCTTTACTTTTAAAGATCTGTTGTTGTTGAGTAAGTCCTCCGCTTAGTATTAAGCCTAGCCAATGGTTCGGTTTGGGCCAACATTGGTTCACGAGTGCCGGCCACATCCAAGTTAGAGGCTCAGGGCGTGACACCTGACTTATTATTTTTAAAGTTACAAGCATTGTCATCAAACCAAAGAGAATGCCCATTGGACATTAGTTATCTAACACTCAACAAATTATATCCTAATTCAGGTACAAATTTAATGTTGTCCAACATATATACTTTTTCATAGCTAGTGTCAATACCCACGATGCCTTTTTCTTCAACCTGCATCTCTTTTGTGTTGCCAAGCCGCATCTTTTTCTTTTTCTTCTCATCTAGCTCCTGGAACAAAGATTTGGTGCTTATCATATGATTTGAAAATCCACTATCTAAAAACTATAAACCACTTGGCTTATGGTCTGTATTAACGCAGGCCATAAAGAGATAATTCTCTTCCTTCTCTTCCTCATTTTTTCCTACTGAAAAATTCATTTTCTGGTCCTTATACCAACAATCAGCCCTTATATGCCCGTAGCACTAGCAATGATGACATTGTATGCCATTTTTTGTGTTACCTTGCTCATTCGACTACCTATGCCCATCATTTCTTACTCTGCCTCTTCCATATCCTCGACCTCGACAACTGTAGAATCCGCTTCTTCCTAGACCCCTACTTTCTTGACCTCTATTTTCTTTATATTTAGTTGCTGATTCTTTCACTTTGAATGCTTTCTCTTCATTCTTTTCTACAGATCGATTGATTCTCCCCTCGTGAGCTTGAAAATATCCCATCAATTCATCAAAACAAAAAAACTGATAGATCTTTAGACTCTTCTATAGCAGCAACTACATGATCGTATTTTTGAGTCATGCTTCACAGTATCTTTTCCACAATGGTCTGATTAGTAACTTTCTGCCAATAGTATCTCATTTTGCTAATAATTGGCACTGCTCTGGAGAAAAATTCAGTAATGAATTCTCCACTTTTCATCATCAAGGTTTCAAAGTCACGCGAAGTGATTGCAATCTCACAACGATGACCTTTGAATTACCTTGACACTCCTTTCGCTGAATGGACTGTAACATCCCGCTTTAGAAAGAGCTAAATTTAGAAAACACCAAATTGGAATTTGCTAAATTGAGAATTTTGCGAGCTATGCTTAAGTTGTGAGTTTTTGGTCAACTCCAAATGACGACAATATTTCGTACATGATGAGTTTGGTGGCCCATAAGACATCAAACGAAAGGTCTTGGAATTATCTTTCCAACTCCACTGAGTTTGTTAAATTTTGAGTTTGGATGAGGGAGATATGCCTATTTGAAGTCAGCAAGTCCAGTTAAGGAAATTTACCCGAATTAGTGTGGATTATTTTGATATGTAAGTTTTAACAGTGTTGGGCTCGTTCACCCACACACCAATCATGACTTTAGTTTGCGAATCTATCCTTTAATATTGAGAAATTTAAGTTCTTGATGAGTGTTCTTGAAGTGTTGCTTTCGTACTTGAATTTGGATGGGTTTGATGAGTTCTTGAGATAAACATTATGAGTTTGGGGTTTTTTTTTTAAGTGTATTTTCGTGTAATTGTATTGGGTAATTGAATCTAAGGAATATTTGAGGAAAACAATCTATTCTAGACAAATTAGGGTTAGAAAACAAGAAAGAAAATTTGTCGGAAAATTCTGGGAAAAGGCCTGCGCGCTGCGCTTGTAGTGCACCAAAAAAGAGGCGCTGAAGTTTTAGGGGTGGCTCCCCACACCACTCAGTGCACTAGGGTCGCCTACCCTATCATGTTTTTAAATGTTCTAAGTTAAACATTAAGAGATTTGAGTTAATTAAGCTTTATTGTTGTTTTTATACTCTGTTAAGTTGTTATCTACTATTTTAAACGCTTTATTGAAACTGCATCTTTATTGTTGTTTTTATACTCTGTTGAGTTGAGTACTTCTGAGTTCTTGAGTATCTTTGAGTTTCCTGAGTATGTTTAAGTCTCTTGAGTATCTTTTAGTCGAGTTGAGGTTAGGTAAGTATGGTTTCGTTTTATCAGTTCAAGCTTGGTAAGTATGGTTATGTTTAGTGTTCTCCTTACATTCTCGTACATTTAATTTACTGATGCCATTTGGCCTGCATTGTTTCATGATGAAGATATAGGTAACTAGGGTCATCAACATGCACTTTGTTGATACCATTTGTAGTTCGAGAGTTATCTAGTGAGACTCATTGCTTCTGGAGGATCCCTCATTCATATTTATTATTTCAGTTTTGTTAGGATGATCGGGGGTCTTGTCTCGACATCCCTCATAGTATTAGAGGCTTCATAGACAATAGTAGTTGAGGGTCTTTTCCATTTGTGTTTTGTTAATGTTTAAGAGTTGAGTTGCCCCTTGTGGCCAGTTTGAATATTTTTAAATGTTTTAAGTTAATGATATTGGATTTGAGTTAAAGATTTACTTTTAACGTTCGATTATTGTTCAGTAAGTCTTCCGCTGATTATTGAGCCAGGCCAAGGGTTCGCTTGGGGCCATCAATGGTTCTCGAGTGCCAGCCCCGTCTAGGGTATATGCTCGGGGAATGAAAAACTTCATATCAGAGCACAGATTTTAAGAGTTCTGGGGTTTATATGAAGCCGTGTCTATTGAGTCCTTGCTATCGGTGTGAAGCACGCCACATCTATAATTAGGAGGCTGCAACATTTAGGAAAAAATTCCCTTTTTTCATTCTCTTTTTGTGCGATAAAGTTCAACTTTATAAAAGTTCCTTTATAATTCGTGCTTACGTGTATCTTTCATATCATGCCTCTATGAAGTGTTGTTCAAGGTCGTCGTGCTATGAGAAATGTTGATCACAGGGTCATGTGGTACCCAATGCACTAGAAGTGCAACCCCAAGGTGAGGTCACTAACGCTGAGTTCTGGGATGCTATCCGGATGTTAAGTTGTGTTGTGACCAACCAAGCTGGACAACAAAAAGGGAATCGATAAGATGTGGCTGATACATCCAGGATCTGTGAGTTCTTGATGATGAATCCTCCAGACTTCCCCGGTTCAAGTGTCATTGAGGATCTGGAAAACTTTGTGGAAGAGTTGCATAAAGTGTTTGAGGTGATGCATGTTGCAGATTCTGAGTGTGTGGAACTAGCTGTATACCAATTGAAGGGTGTTGCTAGAGTCTGGTAAGACCAATGGAAGAAGAGTAGAGATGAGGGTCTACTAATTGTGAGTTGGGCTATGTTCGAAGAAGCCTTCATGTGGCATTTCGTTCCCCGTGAACTGAGAGAAGCAAAGGTAAGAGAATTCCTCACTCTTAAGCAGGAATTTATGAGTGTGTATGAGTACAGCCTCAAGTTCACTCAACTGTCCCGTTATGCTCCGGAGATGGTTGCTGATATGAGGAGTAGGATGAGCTTGTTCGTGTCTGGGTTGTCTCATTTGTCAATCAAAAAGGGTAAGGCTCTGATGTTGATAGGGGACATGGACATAGCAAGGTTGATGATCCATGTGCAATAGGTTGAGGAAGATAAGCTGAGAGATAGAGAAGAGTTTCGAAACAAGAAGGCAAAGACAACTAGAAATGAGTCCGGGCAGTAGAAGAGCAATGAAAACTGGTCCAAATGGACCTGCTCCATCATCTGCTAGTGCACATGCACCAAAGAACAAACGTGAGTTCCAGAATTAGAATTCTTAGAACTTCACAACTAGACCTGCACAATCTCAAGATAGTATGGCACAAAGAGGTAATTGGACTCCTGCATGTCCTAAGTGTGGTAGGAACCACCCAAGAGTGTGTCGTGATGGCTCCACTGATTGCTTCAAGTGTGGTCAAACAAGTCACTTCATGAGAGAGTGCCTTAAGAATAGGCAGGGTAATGAAAATGGGGGCAATAGAGCCCAAACTTCTTCAGTGGCTCTACGATACATAATTGCACCTAGAGGAGCTACTTCAGGGGCAGGCGGATGAGCAAACTGTCTCTATGCTATCACTAGTCATCAAGAACAAGAGAATTCACCAGATGTTGTCACTGGTATGATCAAAGTCTTTACTTTTGATGTTTATGCTTTACTTGATCCTAGTGCGAGTCTATCTTTTGTGACTCCATATATTGTTATGAGGTTCGGTGTTATTCCTGAACAACTTCTTGAGCCCTTCAGTGTTTCCACACCTGTTGGTGAGTCTGTTCTAGCTGTGAGAGTTTATCGTGATTGTACCATTTCTATCAATCACAAGGACACCATGGCTGACTTAGTCGAGGTAGATATAGGTGACTTTGATGTTATTCTAGGTTTGGACTGACTTCATGCTTGTTATGCCTCAGTTGATTGTAGAACTAGAGTGGTTAAGTTTCAGTTTCATAATGAGCCTGTTATTGAGTGGAGGAGTAGTTCAGCAGTGCCTAAGGGTCGTTTTATTTTGTACCTTAAGGTTAGAAAGTTAGTTTCCAAGGGGTGCATCTATCAGTTAGTCCAAGTTAATAAATCTAGTGTGGAGACACCACCTATTAAGTCAGCTCCAGTTGTGTGTGAGTTTCCAGAGGTCTTCCCAGACGATCTTCCTGGAGTCCCTCCTAAGAGAGAAATAGACTTCGGTATAGATATTCTTCCTAATACTCGTCCTATCTCTATTCCGCCATATAGAATGGCTCCAGCTGAGTTAAAAGAGTTATAAGAGCAGTTGAATGACCCTCTTGATAAGAGTTTCATTCGACCAAGTGTCTCACCTTGGGGCACTCCGACCTTATTTGTGAGTTAAAAAGATGGTTCTCTTAGGATGTGTATTAACTACCGTCAATTGAACAAGGTTACTATAAAAAAATAAGTATCTTCTTTCGAGAATTGATGATCTTTTCGATCAACTTCAACGTGCCACCTATTTTTCAAAGATAGACCTCAGATCTGGTTATAATCAGTTGAAAGTAAGGGAATGTGACATTCCAAAGATAGCATTCAGGACCCGTTATGGTCATTATGAGTTTCTGGTTATGTCTTTTGGTTTTACTAATGATCCTGCAGCGTTCATGGATCTTATGATAAGAGTGCTTAATCCTTATCTTGATATGTTTGTTATCGTATTCATTGATGACATTCTTATTTATTCAAGGAATGATGAGGATAATGCTAGTCATCTCAAAGTAGTTCCTTAAACTCTTAGAGATAGAGAGTTGTATGCCAAATTTTCCAAGTGTGAGTTTTGTCTTGAGTCAGTGGTGTTCTTAGACCACATTGTTTCTGGTGATGGGATTTGAGTTGAGACTTAGAAGATAGAGGGAGTGCATAACTGGAGTAGAACCATATCTCCATCTGATATTAGGAGTTTCTTGGGATTGGCTGGTTATTATAGAAGATTTGTCGAGGAGTTCTCATCAATTTCATCCACGTTTACAAAGTTGACTCAGAAGACATCAAAGTTTCAATGGTCTGAAGCTTGTGAGAAAAAGCTTTCAGGAATTGAAAACGCGGTTGACTACTACCCCAATGTTGACCTTACCGGAGGGTACACAAGGCTTTATTGTGTATTGTGATGCGTCCAGAGTTGAACTAGGTGATGTATTAATGAAGAATGAAAAAGTTATAACTTATGTCTCCAGACAACTTAAGATTCACAAGACGAATTACCTAACCCATGATCTAGAGTTTGTTGTTGTAGTGTTTGCTTTGAAAATATGGCGTCACTATCTCTATGGTATTCATGTTGATGGGTTCACTGATCACAAGATTTTTCAGTATGTGTTAAGTTAGAAAGAGCTTAATCTTAGACATAGAAGGTGGTTGGAGTTACTTAAGAATTATGACATGAGTATTCTCTATCACCCAGGTAAAGCTAATGTTGTTGCTGATGCGTTGAGCATGTTATCTATGGGCAGTACTTTCCATGTTTAGGAAGGAAAGAAAGAGTTAGCAAAATATGTGCACAGACTTACGATTGGGAATCTAGTTAATGGATTCCAATGAATGAGGAGTAGTGATGATTAATGAGGTGGAATCATCACTAGTGTTTGAAGTTAAAGAGAAACAAGACCAAGATCCAGTTTTGCTTGAATTGAAGGCAAATGTTCATAAGTAGAAGGTGATGGCTTTTGAACAAGAAGGTGATGGTGTATTGAGGTATCAAGGTAGATTGTATGTACCAAAGGTGGATGGACTCCAAGAGAGGATCATGGAGGAAGCTCACAGCTCCGGATACTCTATCCATCCAGGTTCCACAAAGATGTATCGTTACTTGAGAGAAGTCTATTGGTGGAGTAGTATAAAGAGGTGTATTGCAGAGTTCGTTGCTAGGTGCCCAAATTGTCAACAAGTCAACGTAGAGCACCAGAGGTTGGTGGTATGGCTCATAACATAGATATTCCGGAATGGAAGTGGGAAATGATCAATATGGATTTCATTACTGGTTTGCCTCGGTCTCGCATGAAGCGTGATTCGATTTGGGTGATTCTAGATTGAATGACTAAATCAGCCCATTTCTTACCTGTAAAGACAACTTTTTCAGAATAAGATTATGCCAGATTATATATTCAAGAGGTAGTCAAACTTCATGGAGTTCTGGTGTCTATCATTTCAGAAAGAGGTGCTCAATTCACCACACAATTCTTGAAGTCTTTCTAGAAAGGTTTGGGTTCGAAGGTAAATTTTAAATACTGCTTTCCATTCTCAGACTGATGGTCAAGCAGAGCGCACAATTTAGACTTTGGAGGATATGTTGATGGTGTGTGTGATCAATTTCAAGGGTAATTGGGATGATCACTTACCTCTCATTGAGTTTGCCTACAACAATAGCTATAACTCTAGTATCCAGATGGCTCCTTATGAGGCTCTGTATGGGAGAAGATGTAGATCTCCTATTGGATGGTTTGAAGTTGGTGAAGCCGGGTTGATAGGACTAGACTTGGTTCATCAAGCTATGGAGAAAGTGAAGATCATTCAAGAAAGGTTTAAAACAATGCAAAGTCGTCAAAAATCCTATACCGATGTTAGGAGAAGAAACTTAGAGTTTGAGGTGGACGATTGGGTTTATTTGAAAATTTCACCCATGAAGGGTGTTATGAGGTTTGGCAAGAAGAGGAAGCTTATTCCCCGGTATATTGGTCCTTACAGGATATCCAAGAGAATTGGCAATGTAGCCTATGAGTTGGAGCTACCGCCAGAGTTAGCAGCAGTCCATCCGGTATTCCACATTTCAATGTTGAAAAAGTGTATGTGCGATCCTTCACTTATAATACCTACTGAAAAATTGGTATTAAGGACAATCTATCTTATGAGGAGATCCCCGTTGAGATACTTGATCGTCAGGTTCGCAAGTTGAGAACCAATGAGGTAGCATTAGTCAAGGTCTTATGGAGGAATCAGTTTGTTGAGGAAACTACTTGGGAGGTTGAGCAGGATATGAAGAAGAGATACCCACATCTCTTAGAGTCCGGAGAAATTCCAAATCAAGGTACTAATCCTTTTCTTGGTATTCTTTAAATTGATATGCTATGTTGTGTTAATTTGCATATTTGATGTTTGAGCTGGGTGTTAGATGTTACCACCCTTATTCTACTTAGAGTG
Source organism: Solanum tuberosum (assembly GCF_000226075.1). Taxonomy (NCBI): domain Eukaryota; kingdom Viridiplantae; phylum Streptophyta; class Magnoliopsida; order Solanales; family Solanaceae; genus Solanum; species Solanum tuberosum. The sequence continues at coordinate 2,079,593 of NW_006238939.1, read as the reverse complement.
ATATCATTCGAGGAAGAATGTTCCCAAGTGGGAGATATTGTAACACCTCGGTATTAGAAAGAGTTAAATTTAGAAAGAACTAATTCGGAAAGAGCCAAATTGAGAATTTTGCAAGTTATGCTTAAGTTTTGAGTTTTGGATCAACTTAAAATGACCATAAATTTTAGTACAGGATGAGTTAGGTAGACCATAGATATTAAATGAAAGGTCTTTGAATCCTCTTTCCAACGCCACTGAATTTGTTAAATTTCGAGTTCGGAAAAGGGAGATATACCTATTTGAAGTCAGCCTGCCCAGTTAAGGAAATTTACCCGAATTAAAGAGGGATATTTTGGTCTTTTCCTTACCCCATCAGCTTTAAACGTTTTTAGTAATATTTAAGGGGTATAAACTGATTTGGGTCAGTTTTCACAATCCTAAATTACGCTTCGGGTTTTGAGAGGAGTTAGAGAGGAGAGGTTCAAGGCATTTGTCAAGATTGTTGAGATTCGTCAAGGAATTTCGCCAAATTAAGGTATGTAAGTTTTCATAGTGTTGGGTTCAGTCACCCACACGCCAATCATTTAAATTTCATCTATTATTTCGTTCTTGAGGTTGAATGATTTTAATTCTTGATAGGTGTTCTTGAGGTTTTATCCTTCATGCTTTGTTTATGGAGATTGATGACTTCTTGAGGCAATATTTTGATCTTTAGAGTTTTTTTTGAGGAAAAATGAGTATATTCTCATTTAATGGTATTGGATAATTGAATCTAAGGAAAATTTGAGGAAAACAATCAATTCTAGGCGAGTTAAGGTCAAAAAACAAGAAGAAAAATTCGTCGGATTGTTGAGGGGGAGCGGTGGCGCGACACGCCATTGATGCACCAAGAGGGCTGGGGCACCTCCCCTGCAGTGCACCAAAGAGAGCCCTCTGAATTTTAGAAGTTGGCGCCCCACGCCAGCAGGGTGCCAGGGTCGCCTACCCCCACCCTTTTTCTATCGTTTGCTCCGTCTGAGTGTTTTCAAAGTGTACCTTTACTCCTTTCTGATTATAACTACTCTAAACTACATCTAAACATCGAGAGATCCTTCATAACATGAATCATAACCCTTGAATTCATAATTCAAATTCAAGGTAGAGTTAAGAGTAAAGTCTTGAGAGTTCTTTCGAGTCATTTTGAGAAGTCTTTTACAATCTTTTAAAACTTGTTTTAAGACTCGAGTACTTGAGTTTGATGATGAGGAGAGTTAAGTTTCCTTTTTCAAAATGAATATATGGGAACTAAGTATTCCCAAGAGTAAATGTTTTTACATTTAAAATGAGAGGAAACATCGATTTCCAAATGAGTTCATGAGGAGTTTTAAGTATAATCTCTTTTAAGAGAAATCTTTTGAGTAATAATCTCAAAGTATGAGAATGAGGAAATGTTTTTAAACATATGAGCTGATTTATATTTTTGGAGTAGTATTGAACACCGATATGGGGACGAGTTCAAATAACTCAAAGTCCTCATAAACAATGTAGCCAACGTGGTTACAAAGAGTCATACTTTTTAGATGATTCATTATTGGTTTTTAAGAATAGCTTAGTGGATCCACTTAGTTGAGGAGTTCTATACCCCGACAAGGTATATGACAGTTCTGGCAGCGTGGGCGAGACGATGTATCATCACATAGCTCATAGTGATGGTTGTCGGTTAGAGAATCTCCCAAACATAGTTATTATTGTATTTTTAAATACATTGAGTTGTTATCTTCTGTTTTAAATGCTTTATATAAAATGCACTTTTATTGTTGTTTTATACTGCATTGAGTGGAGTATATATCCATGAGTTGAGGTTGAGTTGTGTAAAGTCGAGGTGAGTATGTTTCCTTCTTTCCAAGTTCAAGATTTTATGTTATGTTCAGTATTCCCCTTACATGCTCGTACATTCAATGTACTGATGCCATTTGGCCTACATCTTTTCGTGATGCAGATACAGGAGATCAAGGTCATCAACATAGGCTTCGTTGATACCGTAGCAGTTCGAGTTAGCTTTAGTGAGCCTCCTTGCTTCCGGAGGATCCCTTATTTATTTCCATTTTTCCAGTTTTTTTAGGATGATCAAGGGTCTTGTCCCGACATCCCTCATAATATTAGAGGCATCATAGATAGATAGACAGTAGTAGTTCAGGAGTCTTTTTCATTTCAATTGTTAATGTTCTAGACTTGAGTTGCCTCTTTTGGCCAGTTGAATATTTCTTTAAACATTTCTGACTTTACTAGTTTAGGACATTTGAGTTAAAGTTGTAGTTTTGAGTTTATCTTATGTTGAGTAAGTCTTCCGCTGAGAGTTGAGCTAGACCAAGGGTTCGCTTGGGGTCAACAATGGTTCTTGAGTGCCGGCCACGTCCAGGGTGTGTCTAGGCTCGGGGAGTGACATGGACCAAGCTTGCTTTGATGTGGTTGCTGCCGCGATCCGTCATGGACGGCCTACTAGATAAACACCAGCGCCTTAGCATCTTTTTGCTTGTTATTTCACAGTCTATTTGCTTCATCAGGATCTGCAAATCCACTTTCTACCAAGTCCCAAAGATCTTAAGATTTAAGTATAATTTTCATACGAATACTCAAAAATTCATAGCTTTCGCCCTTAAAAATGGGAATGAGTGGCTGTGCCACACTCGATGGATTGCTTCTACTTGCCATAGCTCGGATACTAGTGATGTTGGGAATAAAGACAAAAAGAGACAACAAAACTTGAAGAACAAAGGCTGAAAGTAAAAGATCTCGATATGTGCTGAAATCTGAGCTTTTTTGTATATTCAAATCAAAGCAAAGTATTGTCTGTTAAATAGGCTTAAAAATAAACGAACCACTAAGTCACTAAGCTGACCACTACTCCACTAACTAAGCAACAACTATCTAATATCATAAAAGTAGAAAATAATGCAGGATGACTACTAACATCAGAAAGAAATAGGAAACTACTAACAGATTAAATTTGACTAGGTCATACTTTGAATCAGTCTTCAATATTCGGTACTGTAATAAGTTTGATTGAGCTTTGCTTGAATTGATGGTGTAACAAACTCAATTGAGTTCAGTTTGCTTAGCTCGACACCAAAACCTAATAAGGATTTTGTAGTAAAGACCAAAAAAAATTCCCAGCTCAAATTTGAAAAATTTAACTATGGATGAAAGACGTTAGAGAGAGAAAAAACTCATTGGAAAGGTGGCAAAAGGGAAGAAGAGAAAAGTAGAGGGACCACCAACAAAACAAAACAAAACAAAACCCTCAATTATAAAAGATTATAACAATGAGGAATTCAGAAAACAATAATAAATTAAGTACGATAACAAGCTCGATTGAGTGCAATTTGACTCAGTAGTGTAACACGTTCAATTAAGTTCAATTTACTCATCTCGACACCCAGATTTATCTAGCGAAGAATATACAATAAAGTTTTCTCTATAAAAAATCTTTCCGAGATCAAATCCAAAATATCTAACTGAAGATAGAAGATATCAAAATTTAAAAAAGTAGCAAAAGGGTATAAGAGAAAAGTATAGTGACCACCAACCAAAATATTAAACAAAACAAAACCTTAATAAGTACAAAAGATTATAACAAACATTGTACTCGAAAAAACAAACAATAAATTAAGTGGTATTTAAGTGTATCCATTTATTCCTCGATTGTAAGTGTAACAGACTTCTCGTAACATGAATTAAATTATGCAAATTCAACAAAAACAAAAAAAGATAAACAAAAAGAAATTGCCGAAAGAAAAAAAGTATTTTCTTTTTCTGCAGATTATTAAAAAAAAAAGAAGCTCTATATAGAAGTTGGCTGATGAAATTTTGAAAAAACTTTGAAAAATATCAAAACAATATTTTCTCATAACTTTTTATTAATTTCATCGACCCTCTATCAAAAAAACATTCACAATTTTATTTGGGATATATATATATATATCCATTTTATCACATTCAAAAAAGGTTTGATTTTTTTTTTTAATCTTGTTTTGTGGTAAAGATATGATTTTTAATTTGTTGTGACATCTTTTTTGTGATTGCAGGGTTGAATTTGTGAGATTTAATTTGTTATCCTCTTATGTTTTTTTTTTTGAAAAAACAAAGAGAGGAATATCTGATAATGTTGATGGAGTTATATTAGCTATATCATCAAGTATTTTTATTGGAGAAAGTTTTATTATTAAAAAAAAGGCCTAAAAATGGCAAGTGCAACTGGAGGAACCAGGGTAGGTAATTATTTTTTCTTTTGATTAATTATTTGATTAAATTAACTTTTTTTAAGTAAACCCTTTGCATTTTTTTTATAGTTTGGGGTGTAAATATTTAATTTATTTTTGTTTCTGTTGATTAAAGCTTAGATAGTTGTGTATGTAGCATTTTGTGCAAGCAGTATCTCAACTTATTGTCACAACTCAATTTGTATGTAGGTTTAGTTGTGGACCCATGTGTAGAAGTTTTAAGGTTTTAAAGATGTTTATTTTGCATGATTTTAAGCAAGTTCAATTTCGAGCTATTAGATCTGTGAACGTGTGTGAATTTTTGGTGAAATGGTGTCATATGACACGCCTTGTATAAGGTGAAGTAGTGTTATATGACACCCCTTGTATAAATGGTTATTTTATTTTTCTTATGTTGATATCGGATCGTATAGTCTATGTGTATCAAGTTTAGATAGCTCGGTAATGTAACATGTTCATTAAATATTTCAAAATACATTATTTATATTTTTAAATAAATTTATCAATAGTTATTTTGATTTTTCAAAATATAAGGATTTTTTTAGTTTCTTTTGAATTTAGTTAATTTTGATTACATTGCTTTTTATCAGAGTCAACTGAATATGTTGAGAATATTGTCTCTATTTGATTAAATTGTAATTCTTTCTTAAATTACATTTTTTAAATATGACATTGATTATATTTTGTTAATATTCATTTTAGTATTTTTAACACAGTCTACGAATATATATTGGGGAAAACTAAGAAAATATCTCATAAAAGCAAAGTAATTACAAAAATATACCCCTTTACATTCATACTCCACTAAATAATTACAATATATACCCCTGAACTAATTTCACTTAACTGATACTAAATCAGTATCATATACGGTATTAGTATCATTAAGACTAATAATATCGCTTAACTAATACTAAATCAATACTCTATACTGCATTGATATCTCTAAGGCTGATAATTTTGCTTGATTGATACTATATATATCTATCTTAGTTGTTTAGAGGCTTCTTAGACAGTAGTAATGTTAGTTTTTGAGTCTTTCTATTTCCTATTTTGATGGTTGAGACTTGAGTTGCCGCTTTGGCAAGTGAATGTTATTTTAATACATTCTATGTTTATTATTGAGCAGTTCAGTTTACTTTTTTAAAGTAATTATACCATGAGTAAGTCTTCCGCTGAGTAAGTAAGCCAGGTCAAGAGTTCGCTTGGTGCCATCAACGGTTCTCGAATGCCAGTTCCGCCCATGGTGTAGGCTCGGGGCGTGACAGTACCATAGTGTTACACTTATAGTGTGTGTGTGGGTTGATAACTCTTAGACTACTCTTCAAAACCAATTAAAAGAGTAAGTCATCATCGTCAATAAAAATACCCAACTAAGAGTCGGGGTGGAATCCCACAGAGAATGATATATTGCAAAAAATTCTATCAAGAAATTTGGATTGTAAAGTCATTCATTTGTAATAGTAAAAACAAGTGGGTGGATCATTCAAACAAATTTACAAAAAGCATTTTGTAATCAATAGTCAAAATTAAACAAGAATTTTGGAAAATCAAAGAAGTAACAAGTAATCTAGGGATGAGGGGATTTGGAATCAACATAACATTAGGGTAATTATGTTGCTCTATAGTGATGGACATTCATGGATAGGCTGGGTTAACATCAATGACACTTATCTTCTTTTGATCTCATAGCATCAGTTCATAGAATCTCCATTTGGTCTCATCTATGTGCAATACCAAATAACTACCATACTCTATTCTCCCTTTCGATGTAGACAGAGTGTAAATAGCTCTGAACCATAACCTCTATTTTCAACCAACTTACAGACATGAAACCTAAATAGCTTGTATTGAACTAATTACCTACTCCAATCAATCTCTTTCGAACATCAATAGCAGATTGGAAGTACGAATTAAGTTTGCAACCTTAACCCATAAATTAACCCCATGCTAATTATCCAAAATCCATGTATGAACGTCAACAAAATAGAACATAACACAATACCCACTACATTACATCAACACCTAACCCCATAAATGCACCCATAGATCTTGGGGTTTAGCCACCCATCAGAAAGTGTACAACAGTTATGCCTTGCATGAAAAATCCATGTGTAACATGAAATTAAGCAATTACAAGCTAACCCCTTTTTGATTAGAACTTCAAATTGTCAATTCCAAGTGCAAAAGTTCAAAAAGCCCAAAAACTAAATGTGTTCTTCACAAAGTTAAATGATTATCTCTCTAAGAAATGATTCAGAATTCTCTAACCATTTTTCAGGACCTAGAACTCGAAACTCTCCTTTGGGATATTTATAATTTCTCTAAACATTGGCCCAAAAATCCACACTTGTCCAATTGGGCAACGTTAGTAGGGTTCACCGATCATATTTGGCGAATAACCAACTACTCTCCAGCTTGACTTCTTCTTGCTTTAGGATTCATGTGTTTGAACATTAGTTGGTGAGCTCGATCAAGTAGGCCTTTTACATTCAGTGTATTGCGGAGTACCAATTTTTTGTCCTTTGAAGCCTTCATATTTTCTTCATGCACTGTTCCTTTCAGCGATGGTCAGCATGTTCGCCTTTCACATTTGGTGAGTTGTTGTTTCCCTTTTGGTTCGCCAACCCGCCTTAAGTAATTCAAGTGTTGTGCACTCTATATTCCGGTGAGGTCATACCCAGTGGGTGATCCACCCTTTTTGCTAGGCGATCAACAATGTGGAGCTTACACTTTTGCCTTCATAGCTGCAAATAATCAATATATCATTTGAATAAGACATAATTAGGCATTCAAGACATTAATTGTTAAAATAAATTGGCCTCAAATGAGTGTAAATCTACCACTTTTCAAGACCCCCAACTTAAAGTTTAGTTTGTCCTCAAGTAAATAAAAAACACAATCCTCTCAACATGGGTGTCTACAACACAACTCAATCAAAGCTAAAATGCAAGTGTCATTAAAAAACTACTCTCAACAGCATGGTACACTCAATCATGATCGAGAGGCTTCAAATGATGACTAGCCGGTCATAACACACACTCAAGCTCACTATAGCTTATTTTCTAATGCAAGACCATGTTTCAAAAAATTCATGCAAGTTCCCTCACATCAAGAACGATTCCATGCTCTCACAAAGTAAATCAATAAAGAAGTGAGGATTCAACGGCACTCTCACTCTCTCAAAAGACAAATACATGCAAGTTTCATCCCATATGCTTGCCCATATTTTCCAATCATCACATAACCTAGTTCATGCAATATCTCAAGGGTCTTTTAGGCTTGTAATGGGGCTGAGGGTCAAGGTATGATAAATTTGGCTTAGTGATTTCACCTTTTAAAAGCATTGTTTCAATCATATTCACCTCTACTCAAGTTCTTTCTATTTCTTTTCTTTTGAGAACTCAAGATTTGATTCACCAATAACTTTATTTTGAATCCCCTTTTTATTTCACCAAACTCTGTTTTTCATTTCAATAATTTCAATTGTTGTTCATCACAAAAAAACATTATAGGGAAGGGTTCCTTCTTTTTGTAACAAACTTCAACGTTGAGAATCTCATTTCATCTTCCTTTGCCTTTTACCTAGCTTTCATTGCTCCATTCTTTCCACACCCCAAACCTAGGCTTTTGACCTAAGTTTGATATTCAAACATATCAATGCTTCAAAAAGGATTTTTGGTGAGAAGGTAGGGACAATTCAACTCATGAGGTTTCAATATGGTTGTCAACAAATGATTTAGGCTGAAATGGTTGCAAAATGGATGCACATCTTCACAAGGTAGTCACAAAGGATATTGAAGTTTGGGTTCCCTCTCAAAATTGTTTTCCAAGATTATGCCTTACACTTTCAAAGTCTTAGATAATTTGATTAACAAGGAAAATTCTAGGATTCCACACACATGTTTCTAGTTAAACCTCCAAACACATAAAACTTAAAATACACTAATTTAGCACAACACGAAAATATAAAAAGCTTGTGTGTGATGCTCATTGCAAGGCACATATCAAAACACACCTAGTCAACAAAATATTCAGAGAGTTCGCTCAAAAGTGCAACGACATCAATTTCTTTCTTACAGCACAAACACTTTACACCATGCTCATAATGTGTACTATTCAAAACATCACTACTGAGGCGAACTAAAAAATTATCCAGAATTACTTTTTTGTTATCCATCAAACCAAACAACCTTTTAATAACTTAATTCACACCAGTTCATAACTTAGATATAAGCAAAACTATATGTATTAAATTAGTGGAGGGATAGTCGACGTGGCAAAAAGGTCCATAATGGTCAAAAAGATTTTAAATTTTTCTTTGCACGTTAAATTTAAGAGAAAATATACAAATATCTATTGTAATTACTATTATTAATAACCCACATGTGTCAAATCATCTGTGTCATTTTCCTTCTGGTCCTCATCACCACTACCACTTTTGACTACATTCACATTCACTTAAGATTCAGCAAAGAAAAAAAACACGCATATGCTAACCTACTTCAATACAAGTAAATGTAGTATAAAGAGTTCATTAAAATATAACAATAATTATTTCAGCCTCGCACCACAACTGTAACTTCCTCCTCTGTCAATTCCCCATCAGCTAATCATTCTTAGTTCATGCAAAATTATGGGGGGAAAATGTGCTCAAAAGAAATAACATAGATAATCTACACTTATACAAGTGCATGTAGCACTAAATTTATCGAAATGTTAAATTTTTCATCCAAAGTTAACTAAAATGTAATAAATATAAATTTGAAGTCATAATTAATAAAGATAAGATTTTTTTCGACCTTAAAATAAAATGATGAACATATATCGATGAGTGAATCATCATCGTTCTTCCCCATTATTAGACTGCTATTGTTTCTCTTATCTTCCTTTTTTTTCCTTTTAACCCTTCATAATGACTAAAAATTAAAAGGGGTGTTGCATTAAGTATAAAACATTTAAACTTTTGATTTAAAGGACATTTCCAAGAACATGCAAAATCTTCTAGCATCAATGCAGACAATTTTCACATGTCCTCCGGTGCCGATGGATAATTAAGGTTGATCTGAATGTGCTTATGCTTAGCACTACCCATAAATCAATCAAAGAAGAAGCACCAGTTATGGGAATAGTGGAACCACCACCACCACCACCTCCCTGAATAAACACTACCATCTCCTTTCGGCACCATTGATTCAGTTGCAGAACACATGGAGCAATTGGACAAAAGACATAATTTTGGATTTTGAAGCATAAAGTTACCTACACCATTGGTAAATACACCAACATTGGAGGATGTGTAGGTACTTGCGAAGCTTAGATCCAACAGAAACAGTGATTCAAGCGCCTACACCGCGTTTGCTAACTCAATAGAGCTATTCTTCCTTGGAGGCCAATTGATCGGCGGTGCCTCAAATAGACAATTCTTCTTCGCTTTCATCCTGTGAAACATAAATGCAACCGCATCATATGCTTTCGCCGCTCCCACAACCGTATCAATCATACCTAGCCAAAACACGTCTTTTTCGACGGATATTTAATTTCCTCGGAGTTTCTCCTCGAATGCCTTTTTTGAACTCCTCGATAAAGCACCTCTTTTTCAACACATCCGTTCACTTTCAGCCCCATCTTTGTTGTCTTCACCACTACCGTACATTTTGCCTTCGAAGCCATTTTTTTTTACTATGTATAGAAATGTAATACACAGATATTAGAAAAATGCATCAGGTTTAGAAAAAATGAAGGGAGAACAACTACTTATATTGCAAAGTGGTACGGGAAGCATGCAAATAAAAGTTAATGTACTGTTTGACTTGACTTATGTAATTGTAGTGGCCACATGTCGCATGGTATTTCATTTTTTTTAAATCGTTTGTCTGAGTGATGTTAGTATCACAAATATTTATAAATGTTAATATTGGTCCTTAGTATTTTAAGATAAATACATTTTACCAAATAACAATTAGGAATATAGACTATTTATTATAAAAAGATTTAAATATTGGAACTATGTTTTTCATTGTTGTTTACTGCTAGGGCAATAATATTTAGGTAAGGCAGTGGATAGAGACCCATAATACTTTTTAGTGTCTATAAGATTGCATTAGGGATCAATTTTTAGCTCATTTTTACTTGTTTTGGTGAATGGTGATTGATTACTTGACTAACCGAATACAAGGAGAGGTTTTATGGTGTATCATGTATAATATTTGTGGATCATGTAATGATTCTTATCGACGAGATCGGCGGAAAAGATAATGCTAAGTTTGAGGTTTGGTAACAAACACTAAAATTTAAAGGATTCAAGTTGAGCAAGACAAACACGTTGTACTTGGACCGGAAGTTGAATGAAGAAACACATTAAGATGATATGGAGGTGACATTTGATATAGAATTAATCTATAAAAAATGGATTTTCACATATATTTTGTGTATTATCCAAAGTAATTGTAAGATCTACGAGAATGAAAAATATCATATTGACGCATCATAGATAAAACGGAGGTTCCCAATTGGAGTCTTAAATGATAAGAATATGTCATCAAAACCAATAAAAATTTCCACAGAGTAGTAGTTAAACCAGCTATACCTCATAGACAAAAATATTCACATGTAAAGAACTCCCATGTTTAACAATTAAAAAGATGCAGAAATAAGAGTGATGAGATGGATATGTGGCCTTAATGAAGAACAAGATGTGAAAAGAAAGGTTGAGATTATTCGAGCATGTGAAGGAGATATTCCAAGATTATGGAGATGTGAGAGGTTGGTTATGGATGAGTGTAAGATACATAGTGGTAGGCTAAAAAGTATTGGAGAGAGGTGATTAGCAGGACATGATCTAACTTCAATCTCAACGAGGACCTGACCTTATACAAAATTTCATGGAGGATATGGTTTAGAATAGAAAGTTAGTTAGATATTTGTACGGTAGTCTCATTTTTAATTCATATTAGTAGTCGTAATTCTACTTTGGGAGTTTCTAGTTATTCCTTTTTGTTACTATTTTATGTTTCTTGCACTTCAACAATCTTATTATCTTTTTATATTGATTAGTTTTTTAGTATGGTTTGTCATGTTCTTTTTATTATTTTATCTTGAATTCTTTTGTCCCCCTGTTTTTCTTGTTCAAATTTTTTTTACTTGAGTCGAGAGACTATCAAAAATTATATCTTTATATCTCCATAAATAAAGGTAGAATCGTCATGTGCACTACAGTTTTTAGACCTTACTAATGAAATTATACCGGACATATTGTAGTTATTAGAGCTATGAAATATTCTATGTACTCAAGAAAAAATGTCTGTATTTTTAAAAAAATATGTAGTTCTTATAAAGATTTGAACCCTCGCCTTGAGCGTCGAAACAAAATATGACAACTGATATAGTGATGTACTTCAAAGAAATATTTTTAACTAATTTTTTTTAGCACAAACAATATAAAGGGAAAAAAAGGACAAAAAATCATTTATTTGAAATAACAAAAAATCACATGTTTCTGTATGGTAATCGATTAATTGATATTAAAATCATAGATATAGATAAATAAATATTAAAAAAAAACAACAAAGCTTTATGGAATATTTAGAGTAAAAGGTAAAAGTAGGTATATTCTTCAACAAAAACAAAGGTTGAGGGTATTCTTAGACCAAAAGGTGGAAGAAGAGTATTTTTTAGTCATTTCCATTAGGTTAGTGCTAGTAATCTTGAGCTAAAAACAAATAGATTATGATATTTTTAGACTAAAAGATGGAAGAAGGATCTTTCAATATCTTTTACCAAAGATAAAATAGAAAATGGGCTTTCCAAATTCCAACCACTCTCTGTGTTACTCTCTACTCTCCATTCATAGAGAGATGAATAGAAGTTCTCCAAACATGGAGAACTACTATTCTTCCTCTCTATTTTACTTTTTTTATTATTATTTTATTATTCATATTACATAATATTTGTATTTATCATATTATGAATCATCTCATATCATGAATTAAATATATATTATTTATAATTATTTTTAATGTAATATAACTTTTAAAAAAATATATATTATGTAATATATACTACTTTCGTCTTGAAATAATAACATTTCCAATTTATTTTTATTTTAAACTGTTTTGTCACTTTAAAATATAATATAAAATTATTATTATTTTTCACTGTGATTAATGGACAAAATTTAAACAATAAGATGAAAGTTTTCATTTAAAAATACAATACATAAAATAATAATTTAGTAGAAGACAACAATAAAATACATAACATATTAATTTTAAAAATTACAACAATAATTTAGTAATCCGGTAGGCCGTATCCAAATTTTTCAATATTCGGAAATAAATTTAGTGTATGATCCAAATAAAGAAATGCTCATTTTTAACATTGTAGTGCATTAATAGAGCATTTACGAGAGAAACGTCATGATCTTGAAACTTGAGTATTTATGTAATTTTTATGTTATAACATTTCATTTATGATTTTACTTTTATCTGAATTGTCCATTAGTATGTATAATATATAATTTTTCTATTTATGTTATTCAGAAATTTAAAATAAAAATATAGTTTTGTAGTAAATAAAATTTTGGAAACAAATGAAGTTTTACATTACATGAAGAATATATAACGTGATTATTTTGAGGAAGAAAAAATGATTTATATTATGAAATCAGAAAAATCAAAATGAAATAGAAATAATAATCTTATATTAAGGAGAGAAAAGAAGATTCATTTTTAGAGAGAAATACTGAATTAGATTGAAGTTAATTATCTCGAAAACTTTATATTTGTAGAATTAAATAGAGAATAAGGTTGGAGATGTCCTAAGATGTAAACAAAACCAGATGGATTAAATTACTGGAGGGATACTCCACCTTTCAACAAGGTCCATAATAGTAAAAAAGATTACATTATTTATTTTTCTTTGATAGTCAAAACTATTCTTTCTATGAGTATATGTGCAATTACCCATATTAATTATTTTCATTAACCCACACGTGCCAAATAAATTGTTTACTTTTTCCTTCTTTCCTCATCATCACTCCACTTCCTTCTTCGTCAGCTACTCAGCTAATCTTTTGCATTCCCATTAACGTAATATTCAGAAATATACAGTCGAAGGAGTTTATTAAAATTATAACATTAATAAATTCAGTCTGCCACCACCACTATCATTTCCTTGTCTCAATTACCCATCCACTAATCATTCCGAGTTCATGTAAGATTAAAAAAAATAGAACTTGCTCAAAAAATATAAAATAGATAATCTACACTAATACAAGTAAATGTAGAACTAAATTGATCAAAATGTTAAGGTGTCTTATCTCAAATTAATTAAAATTTAACAAATAGTAAGTTTGAAGTCATAATTCATAATGATAAGATCTTTTTTGACATCAAAATAAGACACACATTCATCGATGAGCAAATCTTCATCGTTCTTCCACCATATATTACACTACTTCGGTTTCCTTTATTTTTCGGGGAACTCTATTCCTAATAACTGAAAATTAAAAGGGGAATTATACTAATTAAACATGATTGCAACTAATTAATCAAACGACTATTCCAAACCTATGTAAACTCTCTGATCTGGTAATTTTCACATGTTCTCTTGTGCCTATGGGAAATTGAGGTCACGCTCAATGCCCTTATCATTACCCATAAAATCGATCACTGAGGAAGAATCCAACTCGTCGGTGCTGAGAATAACACCAGTACACCACCATTTCCGCTGATGAACAACCCCATCTTCTTAAGATACTTTGTTTCGCAATGATTCATTTCAGATTGTTTTAAAAAATCTAAACTAACAAATGATGGCGGGACAGCTCTAGTAAAATCTCTGGCCATCAGAACAACATCAAATTGATGATTTTAAAATAAAAAGTTACTCACGCCATTGGTAAGAATGCTAACAGAGGATGAGGAGATGTTGATGCTTCCGAGACTTATATAAAATGGCGGTGGTGATTCAACAACCTTAACCTCTAGCACCACATTCGATGACTCAACTATACTATTTTAACTTGGAGGTCAACTCACCAGCGGCACCAGAATCAGAAAATTTGTTTTCACTTTCACCCTCCAAAACATAATTGCGGCTGAATCATACACTTCCACTGCCTCCACCACGGTATCAAACATATCTAGCCAAACACCAATTATTTTTCACGAATCCCTTATTTTTGCAGAGTATCTCCCCCAATGCCTCTTCCGAAACTCATTGATAACACCCTTCTTTTCTGAAACTTCCATTCACTTTAAGTGTGATCTTCGATGGTTTCACCGCCATACATTTTTCCTTCGGGTCATTTATTTTTTCTACATATAAAAATATAATACAAATATATTTTAACAAGTTATTAAGATGAGAGAAAATGTAGGGGAGGAGCTGCTTTTACAGCAAAGAGTTACGGGAAGCAAATGTAACACCTCAGATTTGGAAAAGAAAGAAAGAACTTTTTTTGACTCTAGTCTGGTTCTACATGTCCCATCTATGAAGTGTAGAAGATTTTAAGGGTCGTAGATGACATCCTTAGAAAGGGAGAAAATAAATTTCTAAAATCAAGTTCCGGTACTTCTTTTATGGTTCACCAGTAAGGTACGTCAACTTATCTACGAATCATTGATAGGTCTCGTGGGTAGCTCCCAGACTTAGTGAAATATTAAGGCCAAATGTTGGTTTTTATGGTTGGTGTCTATGGTTCGTAGATAGAACTTTGAGCCCAAGACTGTGTCTATTAAAAGATTGTCAAAATTTAGGGTCTCTTATCATTTCTACAGTTGACGAGGACAATCAGTAAAAGACCTAAAGACTATAGGTCCTTGCCATAGAAGGGCTTTGGATGTTATAATTCAAGGGTTTTTGGGTCTTCTCTGAATAATTTTAACCCTAAAGTAAGTCATTTTTGTCCTAATCTGAAGCCCTATAAATACCCCTTTAGTCCTAAAACTACCCCTTTACAATAATTAACCTAAATCCCAAATTTCCCTCCGAGTTCATGTGACACCCCGTATTCGAAAGAGGGTAAGATAACAATTTTTAGAAGTTGCAGGTGCCTACTAATGGCGGCCAACCACGGCACGTAGATTGGACTACGAACCGTAAGTGTGGTCCGTGGTTGGTCACCCCAACTTCAGACAGGAGGTCAAGAACCACGGCCTGACCAACAGACCATCGGTAAGACCATGGTCCATGGTCGAGGGTCCATAGGTCAGGACCCCAAAACCTAGTTTTTGAATCAAATGACAAACTGATAGGACGGGCCGTCGGTAGGGGGTCCGTAGGTCGGTAGGTCGCCAGTTAGCTTAGGCGTAGTTGGGTCTTTTCCTAATTATTTTATCTCTATACTACGTCGTATTGCTTATGTCTAAGACCCCTATATAAGTGGTTTTAACCCCCAAATTTCCCCAATATAAATATTCTTCCAAATTACAAAATAAGATCAAATCTCTTAAAAATGTTTCTCTCTCTAGAAACTTGAAGAAGAAGAAGGGTTCAACCTAGGGTTTCAAGGCAAGTCTCAATTTTCACCACTGAAGATAAGCATTTCGCTTTGAGGTATGATAATTTTCATCCATGTATTCCTTTCATTCATGGAGTTCCCAAATTCTCCTATTTTCAAAGTTAGAAATCCCCAATTAAGATAGGGTTTTCTTCAATTGCCTCGGGTTCTCCTTATTATTGATTTAAATAATTTAATTATGATCTCTTATGCATGAATTGATGGATTTAATAAGATTTAATGATTATTACTCTATGAACCCATTTAAATCCCCATGTATTCCAAATTATGATCATATGATGTGGGTCTTTGGTTATGAAAGAGGAGTTTTATGAAATAAAGCATGAAGTGATAGAATCACATGAATTTATGATGAAATCCATATCCAATACTTATTTTCTAGATGTGGTGATTTAAAGTAGGTTTTGATCCTTGAAAGGTGAATTATGGAATTATGCATGTTCTTATGAAATCTATGTAAATTATTTGAGAGTAAAGCATCAACGATGATTATTGTTGTTGTGTTGTTGAATGGATTTCTCATAAACACATGAAAGCATGATTGTGAAAGGTTTTCTCACATAGTAAGGATTTTAAGGTTGTAAGGTCTTCTCACCTAATTGTATCAAAGATAAAGAGATATCATAATGAAACCTAGCTTGGATTGGTTAATTAATGATACCATTCCATGGATGTCTTATGACTTATCTTGGATTGGCAAGATGACGTGCCCTTCCATGGATAATAAGAACAAATAAGAAATGATTAGGATTTATTCTTAGCATCGAGAAGATATTGAGATGGATGCTCTCCCGTTAGTAGAGGTCGAGTTGCTAGAAGCAATCTCCTTATCCCTTACCTATGTTCCCCCATAAAATGATTGTCTAGATAGACATTATATCCACTTAAGCTAGAAATTCATGGTCCTTACCTTGGCAAGTGGGACAATCATTTTTGGTGTGGGAGACACTGGGGGATCATGTTATAGCTCACATGGCCTCTATGTACGTTAGGGCTACTTCCTACATTAAGAATGAACTAAGGTTAATTCAATAAGTATCACATATGTAATCAACGGTTCTAAAGATGTTAACTTGCATTGACCATGTTTTATGACTTATGTTTTCTAACCTTTTTATATCATGTTTTAGCTTGGTCAATTGCATGTCATGAAATGTCCTACTTTAGCATGATTTAAATATTTTATGCATGCCTATCATACTTGGTACATTATTTTGTACTAACGCATACTCTTGCCTACATTTTCCCCAAATGTAGGGTCCGACAGTCAGGGTCCCAGTTTTGTGGCTAGTGGTTGATTGCAAGATATCTGAGCTTGGTGAGTCCTCATGCTTCGAGGATGTATTTACATTGTTCTTAATTTCCTTCTTATTTTCAGTTTTTGACATAATGTATGAGCTAGGCCGAATTTTATTTTATTGTAGTAGATAGCTATTGAGACAAGTGTTTTAGACTTTCACTTTCTTTTATAAAATGTTTGCGCTTGAAAAGATGTTTTTACTCCTTATGTTCTATTTCTTATATTAGGAATGTTAAGTGGATTGTATGGGGCCTCTCGGGGTCCTATACGCCATGTTACATCTAGGGTGTACCCTTGGGTCGTGAGAAACTTGGTAATTAGAGCACAAGTTTTAAAATGGTCCTATGATGTCTCATAAGCCACGTCTAGTAGAGTCTTTTTAATGAGTGTGAAGCGCACCACATTTATAAATGAGACGCTACAAGATGTTTAGGAAACTCCTCTTCTTTCAGTACTCTAAAGTCGTGCAATAGAGTTTAACTCTCTAAGGTCTCTATCCTAATCCTTATCCGATGCTCTATAGGATATGGCTACTCCAAGAACTTATACTAGAAGCAATGTGAGATAGAATAGGGAACAAGTAGCTCCTCCTCCAGCCCCTCAAGCTCTGGTCGATCCTTTGGCCGAGAAAGTGACTAATGAGGAGTTTAAGGCTGCTTTCCAAGTATTGGCTCAAGCTGTGATAGCCCAAGCCAATAAGGAGGTTGTTGTTCCCTTGAACCCAAATATGGGTACGACAACTTCTAGAGTAAGGGACTTCACTAGGATGAATCCTCTAGAGTTTCAAAGGTTAAGGAAGATCCTCAGGAGTTCATCAATGAGGTTTACAAGGTGTTGATGATCATAGGAGTGACGCCAGTTGAAAAGGCGGAGTTGGCCGCTTATAAACTTAAGGGTGTTGCTCAAATTTGGTGCAACCAATGGAAAAAATGGAGGCCGAAAGGTGCGGGTTCTCTTGATTGGGAGAAGTGTAAGGTTGCTTTCCTTGATAGGTTATTTCCCTTTGAGATGAGGAAAGCAAAGGTGCTTGAGTTCATCAACCTTCATCAAGTAAATATGAGTGTGAGAGAATATGCTTTGAAGTTCACACAATTGTCTAAATACGCCCTTACAATGGTTGTCGATCCTAGGTCAAGGATGAGTAAGTTCATTTTGGGTGTATCAAAATGGTGTTTAAAGATGTCATACCGCTACGCTGATTAATGACATGGACATTTATCGTCTCATGGTTCATGCTCAACAGATCGAAGAGGAAAAACTTAAGGAAAGGTTAAGGGAGACAAAGTGGGCTAAAACCGGTGATAGTAATTTTTCTCATGCAAGGTCCGATGGACATGGTCATCGAAGATTTAGACAAAGGTTTTCCGATCAAGGTTCCTCCAATGCTCCTTCTAAGTTCAACAAAGAGAGGGTTTCCAACCCTAAGCCTCAAGGAAGGAATAGTAGTGGATCTTCATTTCCTTTGCCTACTTGTGTTAGGTGTAGAAAGAAGCACGAGGGTAAGTTCCTAGCCAGCACAGATGGTTTCTTCAATGGTGGTAAGAGTGGTCATAAAATTAGGGATTGCCCAATGCTTACGACTAAGGGAAGAGAGGGCAAACAAGCTCCTCCTAGTGGTTTAGGTTTCAATGATCCCAAGAAAAACTGATTCTATGCACTCCAGACTCGTGGTGACAAAAAGGTTTTCCCGATGTGTTCACCGGTATATTGAAAGTCTTCCAACTTGATTTTTATTCTTTACTTAATCCCAGTGCTTCCTTTTCTTTTGTGACGCCATATGTGGCTATGAGGTTTGATGTTCTTCCGGATGTGTTGTTAGAACATTTTTCTATGTCTACCCCTGTTGGTGATTCGCTTGTGGATAGGAGGGTCTATAAAAAATGTTGCGTCTCCTTATACCATAGATTTACTCTTGTCTATTTGGTAGAGCTTGATATGCTATATTTTTATGTTATCCTTGGTATGGATTGACTGCACTCTTGTTATACTTCTATTTATTGTAGAACCCATGTAGTCATGATTCAATGATGATATATTGATCTATTCGAGAAGTGGGAATGATCACATTGATCATTTGAGGATTGTGTTGCAAATTCTCAAGGAACAACAACTCTTTGCATAGTTTAGCAAATGTGGGTTTTTGCTAAGGTCCGTGGCTTTTCTTGGTTATATTGTTTTAAGCAAGGGTATTGACATAGATCCTATTAAGATGGATGCAGTAAAGAGTTGTCCTAGACCTCTATCACTTTTGAATATTAGATACTTCTTGGGTTTAGCCGGTTACTATAAAAGGTTTGTTGAAGGTTTTTCATCGATTGCTTCTCCTTTAAAGGCCTTGACCGAAAATAAGGCTAAGTTCATATAGTATGAAGCATGTGAGAAGAGTTTTCAAGGGTTGAAAGATACACTTACTTCCACTCCGGTGTTTACTTTACCTGAAGGGACGGATGGTTTTGTGGTTTATTGTGATGCCTCGAGAATTGGGTTAGGATGTGTGCTTATGCAAAATGGGAAGGTTATTGCCTATGCTTCAAGGCAACTTAAGATTCATAAGAAGAATTATCCTATCCATGATCTCGAACTAGCAGTGGTTGTTCTTGCCTTAAAGATTTTGAGGCATTATTTGTATGGGTGTGCATGTTGATATTTTTACCGACCACAAGAGTTTGCAATATGTGTTTAACAAAAAATATCTAAATATTAGCCAAAGAAGGTGGCTTGAGGTATTAAAAAATTATGATATGAGTGTTCTCTATCACCCCGGTAAGGCGAATGTGGTGGCAGATGCTCTTAGTCGGTTATCTATGGGTAGTGTTGCTCATATTGATGATAATAGAAAATAGTTGGTTTGAGATGTTCATAGATTGGCCCGGTTGGGAGTTCAATTAGTAGACTCTACCAAGGGTGGTGTTATGGTTCACAATGGTTCAAAATCGTCTTTTGTGGTGGATGTGAAAGACAAGCAATGTCTTGATCCGATCTTTGTTGAGTTGAAAGAGGTGGTGCTTAGAAAGTTCGTTAAGGCATTCTCCAAAATGGGAGATGGAGTACTTAGGTATCAAGGTTGTTTGTGTGTTCCTAATGCTGATGACTTGAGGGAACAAATCTTGTCAGAGGCACATAGTTCTCGGTATTTTATTCACCCGGGAGCCACCAAGATGTACCATGATTTGCGGGAGATCTATCTGTGGAATGGGATAAAGAGGGATATTGCGGAATTTGTGGTTCAGTGTCCTAATTGCCAAAAAGTGAAACTTGAGCACCAGAAACCAGGAGGTTTGTCCCAAGACATTATTATTCCTACTTGGAACTGAGAAGATTTTAATATGGACTTCATAGTAGGGTTGCCTGTCACTAAGCGACAATTTTACTTGATTTGGGTTATAGTAGATCAGATAACAAAATTGGCTCATTTTATTACCGTCAGTGTTTCCTATTCAGCGGAGGATTATGATAAGTTGTATTTGAGGGAAATTGTAAGGTTGCATGGAGTGCCCTTGTCCATTATTTCCAATTGTGGTACACAATTCAATTCACAGTTTTTAAAATCTTTCCAAAAAGGTTTTGGTACTCATGTCAAGCTTAGTACGGCCTTTCATCCCCAAATCGATGGGCAAGCAGAGAGTACTATCAAGACTTTCGAAGACATGTTGAGAGCCTGTGTGATTGACTTTAAGGGTAATTGGGATGACCATTTCCCATTGATTGAATTTGCCTATAACAATAGCTACCACTCGAGTATTGATATGGCTCAATTTGATGCATTGTATGGTAGGAAGTGTAGATCTCCTATAGGTTGGTTTGAGGTGGATGAAGTTTCCCTAATAGGTCTCAAATTGGCACATGAGGCTATATAGAAAATTTGACTTATTAGAGAAAGGTTGAAAACGACTCAAAGTCGACAAAAGACATATGCCGATGTTAGAAGAAGAGATCTTGAGTTTGATGTTCATGATTGGGTTTACTTGAAAGTTTCACCCATGAAGGGTGTAATGATATTTGGTAAGAAAGGGAAGTTTAATCCCCATTACATAGGTCCATATTAGATTTTGAGGCGTTTTGGTAAGGTTTCTTATGAACTAGATTTTCCTGATGAGTGGGCATCGGTGAATCTGGTTTTCCATGTCTCCATGTTAAAGAAGTGTGTTGGAGATCCGACATCTATAGTTCCCTTAAAAGGTTTGGAAGTTAAAGAGAATCTTTCTTTTGAAGAAGTTTCGGTTGAGATTTTAGACCGGCAAGTAATGAAGTTGAGAAATAAGGAAGTTTCTTCCGTAAAAGTGTTATGGAGGAATCATTTAGTTGAGGGTGCTACTTGGGAGGCCAAGGACGATTATGATGTCCCGATATCCTCATCTTTTTCCTTCTACTCCTACTCTAGCTTGAGGTATTGAGTTCCTCATGGTTTGCAATTTTGGTGTCATGTCTGTTTTACATGTTTCCAGGATTTCCTTATTATGCATGTTCATGAAAAGCTTAAGGTTTGAGAAAATGAGTCAACTTGCTTGATTTGTACTTGTTATTTGCATTTGAGTATGAAATGTATGAACTATATGATATGATGTTTTGAACATGCTTTAGCTTTGAGTGGACGTTTCCTCCTCGGATATATGCTTTGAAAGTATGAGTTGAATATGAATTTCATGATATGAAGATGTGAGTATGCTTTAGCTTGGAGTTGATGTTTCCTCCTTTGATATGTGCATTTATGAGATTTGCATTCATGTTGGGCTGCTAGTTCCTATCTTTCTTATGATGTTTTAAGCATGTCCTAGCTTGGCGGCGATATTCCTCCTTGGTTGTGTGCATTTTGATGAAGTTACATGCATAATGGGTTGCTAGTTTAGAGTCCTTTTCATCTTGTGATGCCTAGAATCTCATTCGAGGAAATATGATCCCAAGGGGGAGATAATGTAACACCCCGAATTCGAAAGAGGGTAAAATAGAATTTTTTAGAAGTTGCAGGTGAAAACCGATGGCGGCCAACCACGGCCCATAGATGGGACTACGGACCGTAGGTGTGTTCCGTGGTTGGTCACCCCTACTTCAGATAGGATGTCCAGAACCACGGCCTGACCAACGGACCGTCAGTCAGACCACAGTTCATTGTCGAGGGTCTTTAGGTCAGGACCCCAAAACCCAGTTTCTGAATGAAACGACTGACCGACAAGACGGGCTGTCGATCAGTCCACGGTTCGTCGGTAGGGCGTCTGTAGGTCGGTAGGTCGGTAGTTAGCTTAGGGGTAATTATTTATTTTCCTAATTATTTTATCTCTATACTACGTAATTTTTCCTATTTCTAAGGTCCCTATTAAAACCCTCAAATTTCCCCAATAGAAATCATTCTTCCAAATTACAAAAGAAGATCAAATCTCCTCACCAAAATATTTCTCTCTCTAGAAACATGAAGAAGAAGAAGGGTTCAACCTAGGATTGCAAGGCAAGCCTCCATTTTCACAATTGAAGATAAGAATTTGTCTTTGAGGTATGATAGTTTTCATCCATGGATTCCTTTCATCCATGGAGTTCCCAAATTCTCCTATTTTAAAAGTTAGAAATCGCCTATTAAATTTGGTTTTCTTCAATTGCCATGGGTTCTCTTGATTATTGATTTAAATGATTGAACTATGCACTCTTATGCATGAATTAATGAATTGCTATGATTTTAACCTTAGAATCCTTACTATGTGATAAAACCTTTCACAATTATGCTTTCATCTATTTATGAGAAATCCTTTCAACAACACAACAACAATAATCATCATTGATACTTTAATCTCAAAGCATCCATCAAACATTTACATAGATTTCATAAGAACATGCATAATTCCATAATTCACCTTTCAAGGATCAAAACCTACTTTCAATCACCACATCTAGAAAACAAGGGTTAGATATGGATTTCATCATAAATTCATGCGATTCTATCACTTCATGCTTTATTTTATGATGATTACCCATGAACCCATGTAAATCCCCATGTTTTCGTAATTATGATCATATGATGTGGGTCTTTGGTTATGAAAGAGGAGTTTTATGAAATAAAGCATGAAGTGATAGAATCGCATGAATTTATGATGAAATCCATATCTAACCCTTGTTTTCTAGATGTGGTGATTGAAAGTAGGTTTTGATCCTTGAAAGGTGAATTATGGAATTATGCATGTTCTTATGAAATCTATGTAAATGTTTGATGGATGCTTTGAGATTAAAGTATCAATGATGATTATTGTTGTTGTGTTGTTGAAAGGATTTCTCATAAACAGATGAAAGCATAATTGTGAAAGGTTTTATCACATAGTAAGGATTCTAAGGTTAAAAGGTCTTCTCACTTAATCGAATCAAAGATAAAGAGCTTTCCTAATGAAACCTATTTTGGAGTTAATGAATGATACTGTTCAATGGATGTCTTATGACATAGCTTGGATTGGCAAGATGACGTGCCCTTCCATGGATAATAAGAACAAGTAAGAAATGATTATTCCGTGGGATTTATGCTTAGCATCGAGACGATATTGAGATGGAAGCTCTCCCATTAGTAGAGGTCAGATTTCTAGAAGCAATCTCGGTATCCCTGACCTATGTGCCCCCATAGGATGATTGTCTAGATAGACATTAGCTAGTGGATCCACTTAAGCTAGAAAATCATGGTCCTTACCCTTGCAAGTAGGATAACCCTTTTCGGTGTGGGAGACACCGGGAAATCATTTTACAGCTCACATGGTCTCTATGTCTGTTAAGGCTACTTCCCACTTTAATAATGAACTAAGGTTACTTCAGGGAGTATCTCATATGTGTTCAAAGGTTTTAAAGATGTTAGCTTGCATTGACCATGTTTTATGACTTATGTTGTTTAACCTTCTTATATCATGTTTTAGCTTGGTCAATTGCATGCCATGAAATTTCCTATTTTAGCATGATTGAAATGTTTTATGCATGACTATCATACTTGGTAATTTTTTTTGTACTACCACATACTCTTGCCTACATTTTCCCCAAATGTAGGGTCTAACTGTCAGGGTCCAGTTTTGTGGCTAGTGGTTGATTGCGAGATTTTCGAGCTTGGTGAGTCCTCATGCTTTGAGGACGTATTTACATTGTTTTTTGTTTCCTTCTTATTTTTAGTTTTTGACATGATGTATGGGATAGGCCCAAGCTCATTATATTGTAGATGGCTATTGAGACAAGTGTTTTAGACTTCCACTTTCTTTTATAAAATGTTGAGTTGCGCTTCTTCTCGCCCTTTGGCTTTGCTCCTACATCCAATTGTTCTAGAACTTTTGGCGAGCTGGATCGTGCTCGCCGATCCATTCCGTACGTCGCCGAATCAAAATTATCTTTCTAAGTTGGTTTGGTACATGGGAAACTTCGCTGCAACTTTAGGCAAGCTGGAGGCTCTCTCGGTGAGTCACAGATTGGCTCTTGGGAGCTCCACCTTCACTTTTCTTTAGCTTTTCCAATTTTTTCGCTCCTTTTCGCATCAGAATGTCCTCTCTTCTCTCTTAAGCCTTCATTGCTGAATATCAACATATTAACATAAGTTATGAGCACAAAATAGGCATTGAGGACACTAAATCATTGAATAATAAGCCCCAAATAAGTCATAATTCCAGACTCCTCAATGATCAATTCCACGGTGACTTTGATATCTCATTAGCATTTCGACCGCAAAACTAATATCCGGTCTTCTGCAAGTTTGAACATACATCAAACTTCCAACAATAGAAGAGTAAAGATTTGTTTCCATTTATTTTCATTCTACATCATTCTTTGGGCATTGCATGAGATTAAATTTGTCCCCTTTTGGAATAGGAACTCCTGCTGAACAATTATTCATGTTAAATCTCCCTAGAACTCTTTCGATATAGCCTTTTTGAGACAGTCCCAATAATCCTTGTGATCTATCATGGAATATTTCTATTCCTATCACATAGGATGCCTCACCCATATCTTTCATTCCAAAGTTCATAGAGAGAAAGTTTTTCGTCACATGCAATATGCCAAAATCAGTAGCAGCAAGTAAATTATCATCAACATACAAGACTAAAAATATAAACTTACTCCCACTATGTTTTGGTATATACATTGATAAACGGTAATCTCCTTAAATGAAAAAGATGTTATTGTATCATTAAACTTTATATACCTTTGTCATGAGATTTGTTTGAGTCCATATATTGACTTCTTTAGCTTACACATCATTTGATCTTTTCCTTTAATTTTGAAACCCTCTGCTTTGTCCATCTAAACATCCTCCTCGAGGTGCCCATTAAGAAAGACAGTTTTCACATCCATTTGATGTAGCTCTAAATCATAATGAGCTACCAAAGACAAAACAATTCTTAATGAGTCTTTCTTTGAGATTGGTGAAAATGTCTCTTTATAATCAATGCCTCCTTTTTGAGTGCATCCCTTGGCAACAAGTCTGGCTTTATATTGTTCAATATTACCATTTTATTCGCAATTGGTCTTGAAGACCCATCTACACCCAATTCTTTTAGAACTTTTTGGTAATTGAACGAGATCCCAGACTTTGTTGTATTCCATTGATTTTAACTCTTCATACATGGCATCAATCCATTTATCAGACTCATTGCTTTCTATGGCCTATGAAAATGAAGCTGGATCTTTATTAATTCCAATGTTAAGATCTGACTCTTGCAAATAAATTACATAATCATCTGAAATGACTGATTTTTTTATCTTTGAGATTTTCTTAATGACATTGTTTGTGGCTCATTTGCATCAGATACTTGTGAGTTAATCCCTTCTTGAAATGTTTCACCAAATGTTGTTTAACATTGTTAAAGTGTTCTTTAACAAGAGGAACAACATTTGTTATTTGTGTGGCAGTAGGTACATTCATGGGCAATGGAATATTTACCCTTACCTCATTAATTTCCACACTTTGTCGTCAACACTCCCACTAACTTCACCATTCTCAATGATTCTTGGTTTCAACAATTCTTGAATTATGATTTAGATAGATAACCGATACCCTTTAGATTTCTCTGGATAACCAATAAGGTAACCACTTACTGTTCGAGAATTTAATTTCTTTTCAGGTGGATTATAAACTCTAGCTTCCTCTGAGCAACCCCAAACATGTAGGTGTCTTAAACTAGGTTCCTTCCGATGCAAAATTCCAAAGGGGTCTTTGGAACTGCCTTACTAGGGATCCTATTCAATAAATATACAACGGTTTTAAGAGCATACATCCGCAAAGATTTGGAAAATGAGGAATTACTCATTATACTCCTAACCATATACATAAGTGTTCGATTACGCCTTTCTACAACACCATTTTGTTGAGGTGTTCCTGACATAGTATACTGTGCACATATGCCATGTTTTATGAATTTTTTTACAAATGGACCTGGACATTATCCTGATTTGTTTTATTTTCCATAATATTCACCACTTCTATCTGGCCTAATGATTTTCACTTTCCTATCTAATTGTCTTTCAACCTCATTAACGTACAGTTTAAGGGCATCCACTGCTTGAAATTACTCTTTCAACAAATAGATATATCCATAACATGAAAAATCATCGATAAATGTGATAAATTATTTTTCTCCACCAAAAGATGGGACATCAAAGGGTCCGCAAATATCAGTGTGTATAATTTCAAGAAGCTGAATACTCCTTGTGGCACCTTTCTTGATAAGTTTGGTTTGCTTTCCTTTAATACTATCCAAACATACATCAAGATCAACAAAATTCAGAATTGGAAGAATCTCATTCTTTACTAATCTTTTTAATCGTTCTTTGGATACATGACCTAAATGACTATGCCACAAATAAGCAGAATTTTTATTCAGGAAACTAAGTTTAATTCCAATATTTTGATGAATAGTAAGACGGGAATCAAAAAAATTAGTATCAAGTTTCAATCTATATAAATCATCTGCAATAAGAACACCAGAACCATAAAAACAGTATTCTTATATAATTTGAAACAACCATGTCCAAACATAAAATCAAATCTAGAAACATCATGTCTTGAAAGAGAAATCAAATTCCTAGAAACTGAACGAACATAAAGAGTCTGTAATAGATCAAGGTGATGTCCAGTTTCCAAGATCAACCGATAAGTCGCTATGCCTTAAATTTTAGCCTTCATGCGATTTCCCATGAACAAGAAATCCTTATTTGGATTTGTATTTTGGATCGTTGTGAATCCCTGCAACATAGTGGATACATGAGTAGTTGCACCAGAATCAAGCCAATAAGTATTATTAGGAACTTCTACTAAATTTGATTTGAAACATACAAAAGCACTAACTGTACCTTTCTTTTCAAACCAAGTTTTACGTTTCTGGCAATCTTTCTAATATTGTCCTTCCTTTCTATAGAAATGACACACATCAACCTTGAGTTCCTTATGAGTATCCTCTTGAACTTTCGCAGGTGCTTTCTTCTTCTTAACCTTGTTTACTTTCACTTTAAGACCTTTACCAACTCCTTGACCCATGAGGTTAATGGAGTGACATCATTGTTTCTTAAGTCTTGACTATTCTTGAGTAAGCATACTAGAAAATTCACAAACATCCCACTTATCCTTAATAGTGTGATTGTTAATTTGGAATGGTCCATACTCAAGATGCAACGAGTTCGAAATAAACTGGACCAAGAAGGTGTCATCCACTTTCATCCCTAAGGTCGAAGTCTTGATGTAATGTTGGTCATCTTGATGATATTGTTTTGCATACTATGCAACACATCAAAATTCATGGTCGTGAGTTAAGATACTAGTGTACCAGCGAGACACTTATCAGCAGAATGAAAACGTTCTTCCACAAACTTCAGATATTCCCTAATACTTTCTATTTGTGGAATAATACTGTTCATATTGTTAGCAACAGTCATTCGCATAACATAAGGGTCAATCTGTTAGAGCGCTCCCATGATTAATGAAAAGACTTCTAATCCTCATTGCTCTTATCAGTAATGGTAGTAGGTTTGTCATTCAGCAGCTCGTTGGTTTGTCATGCAGCAGCGCCAAGTCAAGATCCATCACACCTAAGTGGAACTGGACTTGTTTATGCCATTCAGAGAAGTTCAATACATTGAACATAGTAACAGACGAAGCATGTGAATGAAGAGGAATAATTGCAAAATAGATATACATGGTCACAAATCAGAAAATAATGTGAATTCAGTAAAGCGATAAAAATATATCGTAATTCTCCTTTGGGTGGAGACTAGGACACGTTATCATAATTTAAATGCCATTTTTATCTTTAATAGGTAATTGAATTTTTTTAATCAAACATATACGACATCTTTGGATATACAATATATGTTTGGCTAAAAATATCAATTTACCTCATAATTTTCACTATTCATAAAATGATAGATTCACCATTGGGTAAATATTGAAGTTCTAGCAATAGTGAAGTGAATTTATCCATTTATTTTCCAATATAGGAAATTAATTAACCTTCATAAATAAGTGACAATTTTATGGGTGCATATTTTTCTTAACCATAGTAGCTTGATCACTTTGGTGACTAACAAGCTATATGAATACAAGTGCACACATAATATCATAAATTTTGTGCATGCGAATAATTTAATACATTTTAGTTTGGCCACGTTGGTGACTAACAAACTAAAGAAACATAATACATGCATCAAGTGATCATAAATATTACATGTGTAGTCGTTAATTTCTCTAGTTTATCCACTTTGGTAACTAACAAAATATATTGCACTAAGTACACACATATTATTTATTGCAAAGTACAACCACTTTAATTTATTGCAAAATTTAAAACAAAAACATAATTATTACATTATGAGAAGATTAAGCATCGTGGCTACAAACTTCAATTCTAAACTTTTCCTTTAATTGTAACATCTCACTATTTGAAAGAACTCGAAAGAGTTAGAATTGGAAAGAGTCATTTTAGGAAAGAATGAAAATCTGGAAATTTGTTAAGTTATGCTAAGTTGAGTTTTTGGGTCAACTTCAAACAACCATAACTCCTCGCTCAGGATGATTTACGTGTGCTTACAGATTCCATAGGAATGATATTGGAATTATCTTTTCAACGCCACCGCATTTGCGAGTTTGTATGAGTGAGATATGACCATTTAAAGTTGGGCTATTCAAATAAGGAAAGTCTAATCCGAGGAAACTCACGTCGTCTTCGTAAAGAATTGATTGCAGATTTCATCAAGGATTTGATCCTACGAGGTATGTGAGACTTTCATAATGTTGGGTTCGTTCACCCATGTGCCAAACATATTTATTTCAGCGTGAATTCGTCCTAAAAAGATTCGAAGTTTGAATGTTCTTGATGGGTGTTCTTGAATTGCTTTCGTTCTTGTATTTGGGTTGAGATTGAGGAGTTCTTGAGAGTTTAATGTCAATTATTAGAGTTACTTTTAGTTAGACTCTTGTGTATATGTTTTGGATACCTGAATCTAAAGAGATATTGAAAAAAAGAATCGAAATTAATTGAATTGTGGTCTGAAAATGAGGGGAAAAATTCATCAGATTCGCCTGGGGGAATGTTGGCGCGACGCGCCCCCATAACGCCAAGAAGGCTGGGGCGGCGTGCTATTAGTGCACCAGAAATGAGCCCCAGTTACTTAGGGGCTGGCGCGGCGCGCCAGGAACACGCCCGGGTCGCTTTCCCCAACACGTTTTTCATCGTTTAGACCGTCTAAGTCCTTCTAAAGTGTACTAACACTTCTTATTGATTCTAACTACTCCAAATAACTTCTAAACATCTAGTAATCATCCAGGAACATGAATCCTAACCTTTAATCCATAAATTCAAATTCAAGGAAAGTTAAGAGCCAAGTCTAGAAAGTTAATAGAGTCCTTTCAAGAAGTCTTTTGCAAATATTTTAATCCTGTTTTAAGACTTTAGTTTTGATTTAAGTAAGAGTAACAAATGAAGTTCATCTCTTTGAAAAGAGTATTTGGGAACTATGTATTCCCAAAGAGTAAATGTTTTCACATTTAAACAAGAGAGGAAACACTCATTTCCAAAAAAAGCCTTTGAGCTTACTTTTTAGTAATTATCTCAAATCACAGAAAGAGTTTTGTTTTAAAAACATATGAGCTGAGTACATTTTGGGAGTAGTATTGAGCACTAATATGGGACGCGAGTTCGTAATAACTCAAGTCTCCATAAAC
Source organism: Solanum tuberosum (assembly GCF_000226075.1). Classification (NCBI taxonomy): domain Eukaryota; kingdom Viridiplantae; phylum Streptophyta; class Magnoliopsida; order Solanales; family Solanaceae; genus Solanum; species Solanum tuberosum. Next base: position 2,049,375 of record NW_006238939.1, on the reverse strand, counting down.
CATGTAGCCATCATGGGTAGAAACGATCATACTTTTTAGATGATTCCTTAGTGCTTTTTTAGAATAGACTATTGGATCCACTTAGTTAAGGCATTCTATATGACGGAAAGGTATAGGGCAGTTCTGGCAGTGTGGGTGAGACACTATATTTTCATTTAGGCTCATAGTAGTGGTTTTCGGTTAGAGAAATTCCCACAGTATTATATTACTTTAAAGTAAACTGAGTTGTTATTATATTTCTTTAACACATTGAGTTATCAACTATTGTTTTAAATGATTTGTATAAACTGCACCATTATTGTTGTTTTTACTTTGCATTTGAGTTGAGTATTCATAAGTTGAGTAAAGCCAAGGTAAGTGTTCTTTTCAGATTCCTTTCAAGCTTATGTCATGTTTATTTTTCCCCTCGCATACTCGTATATTCAATGTACTGATGCCATTTGGCCTGCATCATTTTATGATGCAGACACATGTAACCAGAATTAGCATCCAGTGCCTCGTTGATCCAGTTGAGCACTTAGAGTCAGTTAGTGAGCCTCCTTGCTTTCTGAAGGACTTCTTTTACATTGCTTTAGTCTTTCAGTTGTTAGGATGATCGGGGGTCTTGTCCTGACATCCCTCTTTATTTTAGAAGCTTCATAGACCAGTAGTCAGAGTTCTTTAGTCTTGTATTTCAGATGTTTTTTATAAGACTTGAGTTTCCATCTATGGCTAATTTGAATGTTTTATCCTTAAACGTTCTGAGTTTAATTTGAGGCAGTTGTTTTATAAATGCATTTGATCCTTGTAATAATGCTTAAAGTCTTCCATTGAGAGTCTACCTAGGCCAAGGGTTTGCTAGGGGCCAGAAATGGTTCTCGAGTGCCAGTCCCACCGAGGGTGTAGGCTCATGGCGTGATAAACTTGGTATCAGAGTTCAAGAGTCCTAGGGAGTCTATGAAGAAGTGTCTGTAGAGTCTTAGTTATCGGTGTGAAGCTCGCCATATCTATAATTAGGAGGCTGCAACATTTTGGAAATTATTTCACTTCTTTCACATTCATTTTGTGCGATAGAGTTAATCTCTATGAAGTTTCTTCCTAACTCGTGCTTGCGCATGTCTTCCAGTAGTCATGCCTCCACGAATAGCTGTCTGAGGTCGTCCTCCTAGGTGTAATGTTGAGGAGAAAGGGGTACCAAATGAACCTGAAGTGGAACCTCAAGGAGAGGTCACCAATGCTAAATTTTGGGAAGCAATCCTAATGCTAAGTCAGGTTGTGACCAACCAAGTTGGGTAACAAAGAGGATCTCGACATGAAGAGGTTGATACTTCGAGGGTCCGAGAGTTTTGGAGGATGAATCCTCCAAGTTTCACTGGTTCAAGCACTACTGAGGATCCAAAAAACTTTGTTGAGGAATTACGAAAGGTATTTGGGGTCCTGCACGTTGCCAATGCTGAGCAAGTTGAAATAGCTGCATATCAACTGAAGAATGATGCTACGACTTGGTTTGACCAGTGGAAGAAGGGTAGAACCAATTTTGACTTGGGCAATGTTTGAAGAGACTTTCTTGGGGTGTTTCTTCCCCTATGAGCTGATAGAAGCCAAGGGATGTGAATTTCTTACTTTTAAGAAGGATTCACTAAGTGTTCATGAGTACAGCTTGAAGTTCAACTGACTTTCCTGATATGCTCCAAAGATGGTTGCGGATATGAGGAGTAAGATGAGTTTGTTTGTTTCTTGGTTGTCTCGTCTGTCGAGTAAGGAAGGTAAGGCTGTGATGCTAATATGTGACATGGATATAGAAAGGTTGATGGTTTATGTGAAGCAGGTTGAGGAAGAGAAGCTGAGTGATAGGGAGGAGTTTAGAAATAAGAAAGCAAAAACAGGGAATGAGTCTGGGCAACAGAGAAATAATGTGAACCGTTCATCCTTCCGGTAGAAACAAAAGGAACCTGCTCCATCATCTAATAGTTCACCTGCACCCATAAACAAATGTGAGTATAATAGTAAGAATTCCCAGAATTTAGGGCTAGACCTTCCCAATCTCAGGGTAGTGTGGCACAAAGAGGTAACTGGGCTCCTGCATGTGCTAAGTGTGGTAGGAACCACCCAGGTAAGTGTTGTGCTGGCTCCACAGGTTGTTTCAAGTGTGGTCAAGAGGGTCACTTCATGATAGAGTATCCTAAGAACCAACAAGGTAATGGGAATCAGGGCAATAGAGCCCAATCTTCTTCAAATGCTCTACCAGACAGAACTACACCTCGAGGAGCTACTTCCGGTAATGGCAAGGGAGCGAACCGCCTATATGCTATCACTAGTCGCCAAGAGAAAGAGGATTCACTAGATGTTGTCACTGGTATGATCCAAGTCTTTAAATTTGGTGTTTATGCTTTGCTAGATCAAGGAGCAAGTTTATCTTTTGTAACTCCTTATGTTGCGATGAATTTTGATGTTCTTCCTAAGCAACTTTGTGAAGCCTTTTGTGTTTCTACACCTATTGGGGAGTCTATTTTATCTTAGTGAGTATATCGTGATTGTCATTTCCATCAATCACAAGAACACCACGACTGATTTAGTTGAGTTAGACATGGTGGATATTGATGTCATTCTAGGTATGTACTGTCTTCATGCCTGTTATTCCTCCATTGATTGTAGAACTCGAGTTATTAGGTTCCAAATTCCTAATGAGCCAGTTATAGAGTGGAGTAGCAGTTCATCAGTTCCTAAGGGTCATTTTATTTCGTAATTTAAGGCGAGAAAGTTAGTTTCCAAGGGTTGTGTCTATCACTTAGTCCGACATAATGATTCTAGTGTTGAGACACCTCCTATTAAGTCAGTTCAAGTTGTGAGTGAGTTTCCAGAAGTCTTTCCTGATGATCTACCTGGACTCCCTTCCTAGGAGAGAGATAGACTTCGGTATAGATATTCTCCCAGATACTCGTCCTATATCTACTCCTCCATATAGAATGGCTCCAGTAGAGTTGAAAGAGCTTAAAGAATAGTTGAAAGATCTCTTGGATAAGGGTTTTATTTGACCAAGTGTCTCACCTTGGGGCGCTCCAGTCTTGTTTGTGAGAAAGAAAGATGGTTACCTTAGGATGTATATAGATTACCATCAGTTGAACAAGGTTAGAATCATGAATAAGTATCTTGTTCCGAGAATTGATGATTTTTTCAATCAGCATGAGGGTGCTACATGTTTCTCTAAGATAGACCTCAGATCTAGCAACCATCAGTTGAAAGTAAGGGAATGTGATATTCCAAAGACTGCATTCAGGACCCTTTATGGTCATTATGAGTTTCTGGTCTTGTCGTTCGGTTTAACTAATGCGCCTGCAATGTTCATGGACCTTATGAATGGAGTATTTAAGCCTTATTTAGATATGTTTGTTATCGTATTTATTGATGACATTCTAATCTATTCGAGGAATGAGCAAGATCATGCTAGCTATCTCATTATAGTTCTCCAAACTCTAAAGGATAAAGTGTTATATGCTAAGTTCTCTAAATGTGAATTTTGGCTTGAGGCTGTGGTATTCTTAGGCCATATTATTTCCGGTGATAGAACTAGAGTTGATACCCAGAAAATAGAGGCAGTGCAGAATTGGCCTAGACCCACATCTCCAACTGATATTACGAGTTTCTTAGGTTTTGCTGGTTATTAAAGAAGGTTCGTCGAGGGATTTTCATCTATTTCATCTCTTTTGACTAAGTTAAATAAGAAAATAGTGAAGTTTCAATGGTCTGAAGCTTGTGATAAAAGCTTTTAAGAATTGAAAAAGAGGTTGACTACTGCCCCAATATTGACCTTTCCAGAAGGTACACAAGGTTTTGTCGTGTATTGTGATACTTCTAGAGTTGGTTTGGCTTGTGTGTTAATGCAGAATGTCAAAGTTATAGCTTATGTCTCCAGACAGTTGAAAGTTATTGAGAAGAACTACCCAACCCATGATCTAGAATTGGCTGCCGTAGTATTTGCATTAAAAATATGGCACCATTATCTTTATGGTGTTCATATTGATTTGTTCACCGATCACAAGATTCTTCAGTATGTGTTTACTCAGAAAGAGCTTAATCTCATACAGCGAAGGTGGTTAGAATTACTCAAGGATTATGACATGAGTATTCTTTACCACCCATGTAAGGCTAATGTTGTTGTTGATGCCTTGAGCAGGTTGTCTATGGGTTGTACCACCCATTTTGAGGAAGATAAGAAAGAGCTAGCAAGAGATGTGCATAGGCTTGCACGATTGGGAGTTCGACTAATGGATTCTACAGAAGGAGGACTAGTGGTAATGAATCATCATTAGTGTCAGAAGTAAAAGAGAAGCAAGACCAAGATCCTATTTTGCTTGAATTGAAGGCAAATGTTCATATGCAAAAAGTAATGGCTTTTGAACTAGGTGAAGATGGTGTGTTGAGGTATCAAGGCAGATTGTGTGTACCAAGGGTGGATGAACTCCAAGAGAGGATCATGGAGGAAGCTCACAGCTCCAGGTATTCCATTAAACCGTGTTCCACAATGATGTACCGTGATTTGAGAGTAGTTTATTGGTGGAGTAGTATGAAGAAGGGCATTGCAAAATTTGTTGCTAAGTGTTCGAATTTCCAACAAGTTAAAGTAGAGCATCAAAGGCCTGGTGGTATGGCTCAGAATATAGAAATTCTAGAATGGAAGTGGGAGATGATAAATATGGATTTCATCACAGGTTTACCAAGGTCTCGCAGGCATTATGATTCTATTTGGGTGATTGTCGATAGAATGACGAAATCAGCCTACTTTTTGCCGGTAAAGACTACCCATAGAACAGAGGACTATGCTAAGTTGTACATTCAAGAGGTATTCAGATTTCATGGGGTTCCCGTATCGATTATATCAAATATAGGTGCACAATTTACTGCACAATTTTGGAAATCTTTTCATAAAGGTTTAAGTTCAAAGGTGAACTTGAGTACTGATTTTCATCCTCAGTTAGATGGTCAAGCAGAGTGCACTATTCAGACTTTAGAAGATATGTTGAGGGCCTGTGTGATTGGCTTCAAGGGTAATTGGGATGATCACCTGCCTCTCATTGAGTTTGCTTACAACAATAGTTACCACTCTAGCATCCAGATGGCTCATTATGAAGCTATTTATGGGAGAAGATGTAGGTCTCCTATTGGATGATTTGAAGTTGGTGAAGTTGGGTTGATAGGATCCGACTTAGTTCATCAAGCTATGGAGAGGATGAAAGTTATTCAAGAGAGGTTGAAAACAACACAGAGTCGTCAGAAATCCTACACTGATGTTAGGAGATGGGAGTTAGAGTTTGAAGTAGATAATTGGGTATACTTGAAAGTTTCACCCATGAAGGGTGTTATGAGATTCGGTAAAAAGGGGAAGCTTAGTTCCCGGTATATTGGCCCCTACAGAATATCCAAGACGGTTGGTAATGTAGATTATGAGTTAGAGCTACCCCAAGAGTTAGCAGCGGTCCATCCGATGTTTCATAATTCTATGTTGAAAAAGTGCATGGGAGATCCTTCATTAATCATACCAACTGAAGATATTGTTATCAAGGATAGCTTGTCTTATGAGGAGATCCCCGTTCAGATTCTAGACCATCAGGACCAAGGAAGTAACATCGGTAAAAGTTCTTCGGAGAGATCAATTTCTTGAAGAAGCTACTTGGGAAGGTGGGGAGGATATGAAGAAGAGATATCCACATCTCTTTGAGTCCAGAGAAATTCCAGACCAAGGTACTAATTCTCTTCTTAGTACTCTTTAATTTATATACTTGATGTGTTAGATTTGCTTATTGGGTGTTTGAGCTGAATGTTAGATGTTACACCCTTAGCCTAATAAGAGTAATCTCATTCGAGGATGAATGTTCCCAAGGGGAAGATGTCTTAACAACTCCCTATTTAGAAGAATTAGAAAGAGTTAGAATTGGAAAGAGTCATTTTAGGAAAGAATTAAAAATCTGGAAATTTGTTAAGTTAAGTTGAGTTTTTGGGTCAAAATCAAACGACCATAACTCCTAGCTCATGATGATTTGTGTGTGCTTCCAGATACCGTAGAAAATATCTTGGAATTATCTTTCCAATGCTATCGAGTTTGCGTGATTCCGAGTTTGTATGAGTGAGATATGCCTATTTGAAGTTGGGCTGTTCAAATAAGGAAAGTCTAATCCGGATTTTTATGCGGTATTTTGGTCGTTTCCATACCCACTTGATTTAATTCGTTTTTAGTTAATTATTTAGGGTCAAAACTGAATTGGTTCAGTTTGCACAATTGAAAATTAACACTAAGGTCTTAGAGAGAAGAACTCAGGAGAGAAGAGAAGAGGAACATCATGATTCGTCGTCTTTATAAGGAATTGATTGGGAATTTCGTCAAGGATTTGATCCTACAAGGTATGTGAGACTTTCATAACGTTGAGTTCGTTCACCCACGTGCCAAACATGTTTATTTCAGCATGAATTCGTCCTAAAAAGATTGGAAGTTTGAATGTTCTTGATGGGTGTTCTTGAATTGCTTTCATTCTTGAATTTGGGTTGAGATTGAGGAGTTCTTGAGAGTTTAATGTCGATTATTAGTCTTACTTTGAGTTAGATTATTGTGTATATGTTTTGGGTACCTAAATCTAAAGAGATATTGAAAAAAAGAATCGAAATTAATCGAATTAAGGTCTGAAAATGAGAGGAAAATATCGTCAAATTCGCCTATGGGAATGTTGACGCGACGCGACCCCGTAGCACCAGGAAGGCTGGGGCGGCGCGCCAGCCGTGCGCTAGAAATGAGCCCTAGTCACTTAGGGTCTAGCGCGGTGCTCCAGGAAAGCGCCCGAGTCGTCTGCCCCTACCCGTTTTTCGTCGTTTAGACCGTCTAAGTCCTTCTAAATTGTACTAACACTTCCTATTTATTCTAACTACTCCAAATAACTTCTCAACATCTAGAAATCATCCAGAAACATGAATCCTAACCTTGAATCCATAAATTCAAATTCAAGGAAAGTTAAGAGCGAAGTCTAGAAAGTTCATAGAGTCCTTTCAAGAAGTTTGTTGCAAATGTTTTAATAATGTCTTAAGACTAGAGTTTTGTGTTAAGTAAGAGTAACAAATGAAGTTTATTTCTTCGGAAAGAGTATATGGGAACTAAGTATTCCCAAAGAGTAAATGTTTTCACTTTAAAACAAGAGAGGAAACATCGATTTCGAAGAGAGCCTTTCAAATAGTTTTTGAGTAATTATCTCAAATCACAGAAAGAGTTTTGTTTTAGAAACATATAAGTTGAGTACAATTTGGGAATAGTATTGAGCACCGATATGGGGACGCGAGTTCATAATAACTCAAGTATCCATAAACCATGTAGCTATCATGGGTAGAAAGGATCATACTTTTTAGATGATTCCTAAGTGTTTTTTAGCATAGACTACTGGATGCACTTAGTTGAGGGGTTCTAAATGACGGAAAAGTATAGAACAGTTCTGGCAGCGTGGGCGAGACGATGTATCATCACTAAGGCTCATAGTAGTGGTTGTCGGTTAGAGAAACTCCCACAGTATTATATTACTTTAAAGTAAACTGTGTTGCTATTGTATTTCTTTAATACATTGAGTTATCATCTATTTTTTAAAATGGTTTGTATAAACTGCACCATTATTGTTGTGTTTACTTTGCATTTGTGTTGAGTGTTCATGAGTTGAGTAAAGCCAAGGTAAGTGTTCTTTTCAGATTCTTTGAAAGCTTATGTCATGTTTAGTTTTCCGCTCGCATACTCATACATTCAATGTACTGATGTCATTTAGCCTGCATCATTTTATGATGCAGACACAGGTAACCAGGATCAGCATCCAGTGCCTCGTTGATCCAGTTGAGCACTCAAAGCCAGTTTGTGAGCCTCCTTGCTTTCTTAAGGACTCCTTTTACATTGCTTTAGTATTTCAATTGTTAGGATAATCGGGGGTCTTGTCCAAACATCCCTCTTTCTTTTAGAGGCTTCACATACGAATAGTTAGACTTCTTTAGTCTTGTATTTAAGATGTTTTGCTATAAGACTTGAGTTGCCATCTATGACTAGTTTGAATGTTTTATCCTTAAACGTTCTAGGTTTAATTTGAGGAAGTTGTTTTATAAATGCATTTGATCCTTGTAATAATGTTTAAAGTCTTCCACTGAGTGTCTAGCCAATCCAAGGGTTCGCTTTGGGACAAAAATGGTTCTCGAGTGCAAGTCCCGCCCAGGGTGTAGGCTTGGGGCGTGACATTAAACATTTTTTTATATGAGTGAAGATAATCTAATGAACAAACATTACCTGCTTAATCATCGAGCCCTTGCTCTTAAAAAGTCATAAGATAACTTACAAAAAAATTTCCACTAATGACGCTTTAAATTTTAATTTCTTCATATAAAAGTTTAGTAGCACATCATTTATTGGCTAAAATAGGCATACCTTGAATTAATTAATGAGTAGTTGTTAGATTATTTAAATATGATTTTTGTCAAATATTAATTGGATAAATCAAAATCAGCTAATGCAAATATGGCTAAAAGAAAAAAGTGTTATCTTCCTCTTTCTAATATTCTCATAAAAACAATGGTGTATAAGTTGTGTTCACTTTTTTTAAAAACTAGCTTCTCGACACATAAGTTGCACGTGTTTTCCAAGTGAATTCTTATTAAATTGTTTAAATGATTGAAAGTATTTGTACATATATATGCAATGTGTGGTAAAATGAAATAGTAAAAAATAAATCCTTCAAAGTCTTATAAGAAACATCAAATGAGTGGCATATTTTAAAGTTTAAAATTAATTTCTTTTAAAGAACCAACTGTTAATCTTAAATGTTAATAGTTAAAAAATTCCAATAAAGTCACATAATATTTTTTAAAAATTATTAAAATTGAAAAATGAGGCAATTGTTTTTTCTAATTATAAAAAATAAAAAGTTAAATTATATTGTAATGAAGTATCGCTTAGTTTTACTTCCTCTATCCAATTATCTCTATAAGTCTTTATATGTTTATCGTCCATAAAGTTTATGAATGCACTATCATTGTCATCTTCTTCACTAAAATATATCTCATGATATAGACTATCAAAAAGTACTTTTAATTTTTTGTACTTGACCAGACATTTTGTAGGTAACAATTAAAGAATACATCGACTGGAAATTGGGTGAATTCGGTAGCCTCCATTTTTCAATTTTCTATTCGCTGGCGTCAAACTGAATGCACCCACCATATCTTCATGTTTCTCCATCTTTCAAAGAAACTTTTTGAGTGTTTTTAGAGGAACTAAATCACTTGGTGCATTATGATTCCATTTTTCTTTTTAAATAAGCATACACTGCACTAATAAATAGTTGTTACATTTACTAAATATGGTTTTTTGTCAAATATGAATTGAATGAATCAAAACCAGCAGCTGCAAATATGGAAAAATAAACAAGTTTTATCTTCTTCTTTGTCATCTTCTCATAAAAACCATGGTCTATAAGTTGTATTCATTTTTCTAAAAATACTTGTTTCTGGACACGTGAGTTGCACTTGTGTTCCATGTGAACATTTATAGATTTGTTTGTATAACAAAAATTATATGTAAATAAATGTGTTATGAGTAATAAAATACAATAATTATAAATTAATCGTTAAAAGTTTGATAATAAACATCAAATGAGTGGCATATTGTAAAGTTTTAAATTAACTTCTTTTAAAGAACCAATTGTTAATCTTAAATTTTAATAGTTAGAAAATTCCAATAAAATCAAGTAAATAAGAAAATGATCAAAAAAGGAAAAATAAGGGATTTATGTTGCAAATAAAAAATAAAAAATAAAAAGATATATCATACAAATGAAGTATCCCTTAGGTTTACCTCCTCAGTTCAGTCTTATCTATAAGTCTTTGTAAGTTTACCTATCATAAGCTTTGCACTCTCATCATTATATTCTTCACAAATATATGTTTGATACAAACCCTTAAAATGTACCTATCAATTTTTGTTCTTGGCGAGACATTCTGCAGCTGACATGTAACGCCCCAAAAATTTCTGAGTCAAGATCCGAACTATTATTCATTTACATGTAAGGCCTTATCAGGTGATTCTTAAATTGGTAATATATGTAAAGGTAAATTCATTAGTGTGGGAATGATTTTGGATATCAATTAAGTCACTACAAACTCCTAGCACAAAGTTGAGTTGAATGTTTCCTTACGGATTAAGTTTTGATGTAAGATTCTCTTTGGGTCAACTTCAAACGACCATATCTCTTAGAATATAAAGAGTTATGTGGCCCATAGCCTATCAAATTAAAGTAATTTGAATCTTCTTTCTAAAGCCACCAATTTCGCAACAATCCGAGTTCTAAGTAAAAAGTTATTACCATTTTAGTAATCTTGGTACAGTGTTTTGACGAATTAACTGGGAAAAACATCAAAAAGGGTCATTTTTGTCTTTTTACCTCTAAGAAAATCCTAAAAGAATTTCTTGACTAATTAAATGTAACACCCCTCTATTTTAAAGAGCTAGAATGAGAAAGAACCATTTTTGGAAAAAATGAAAATGTGAAATTTGGAAGTCATGTTAAGTATAAGTATTGGGTCAACTTCAAACGACCATAACTCTTAGTACATGATTAGTTACGTGTTCCGTAAGATATCAAATTAAAGGTATTTGAATTATCTTTCCAAATCAACCAAGTTTGCTAATTTTTGAGCTCGTATGAGGGGGATATGCCTGTTTGAAGTCGGGCTGTCTGGAAATGGAAAGTCACCTAGATTTTTGAGGGGTATTTTGGCCTTTTCATTACCCAATTAGCTTAATTCTTTTTAAGTAATTAATTAGGGGTTTAAACTGATTTGTTTCAGTTTACGCATTCCAAATTAACGCTATGGCTTTGTGAGAAGAGAAAAGAAGAGAAAAGAAGAGAAAGGTCAAGATTTTGTTGTGAATTTCGCCAAGGATTCGATCCTAAGACATATGTGAAACTTTCATAGCGTTGGGTTCAATCACCCACACCCCAATCATGTTTATTTCAGCGAAATTCATTCTAGAAAGTTGAAAGTTTGATGTTCTTGAATTGTGTTCTTGAAATTGACTTTCATTTTTGAGTTAAGATGAGATTGATGATCTCTTGAGGAAATCATGCTGATTTTAGAGTTGTGTTTGATTAGATTCTTGTGTACGTGTATTGGGTATTTGAATCTATGGAGAAATTGAGAAAAAGAATCGAATTTAGGTGAATCAGGGTTAGAAAATGAAGAAGGAAAAAGTCTAGCAGCTATTGGCACGCAAGTCCGCGTCGCGAACTTGCTCCCCCAGTAAACAAATCTCCCCTCCGCATCGCGGAGTGGACACGGACTCGACTGCTTCAAAACTATTTTCGCGACCAAATATTTAAATGCATCTCTTCGTTGTGGACTTCCTCACAGACGGTGTTTTCTTGACCATTTCTCATGATAAACTATCTAGAAACACTCCTAATCATCACGAGTTCTTTCCTATCACAAACCATAACCTTGAATTCATAATTCAAATTCAAGGGAAAGTTAAGAGTCAAGTCTTAAGAGTTCTTTGAGTCATTTTAAGAAGTCTTTTACAAATCTTTTAAATTTGTTTTAAAGACTTAGCATTGAGTTTGAGCAAGAGTAGAGCCGAGTTCATTTGTTTACAAGAATGAAGTATGGGGACTAAGTATTCCCAAAGAGCAAATATTTTCACATTTACGATGAGAGGAAACACCGATTTCCAAAAGAGTTTTCATGAGTAGTTTTGAGTTCCATCTCCTTTAAGAGATAAGCTTTTTAAGTAATAACCTCAAATCATAGAGAAAGAGTTACGTTTTTAAACATATGAGTTGAGTATATTTTGGGACTAGTATTAAGCATCAATATGGGGACGAGTTCATAATAACTCAAGTCTCCATAAACCATGTAGTCATCGTGGGTAGAAATGATCATACTTTAGAGATTATTCCTCAATGCTTTTTAGCATAGACTAGTAGATCCACTTTGAGGCGTTCTATATCCCGACAAGTTATAGGACAATTTTGGTAGCGTGGGTGAGACGATGTATCATCACATAGCTCATAGTGATCGTTGTCGGTTAGAGAAACTCCCATAGAATTATATTATAATTTACTATATAAATTGAGTTGTCATTGCATTTTTTTCAATACATTGAGTTGCTACCAACTGTTTAAATACTTTTTATAAACTGCATCTTTATTGTTGTTTATTTCTGCATTGAGTTGAGTATCCATGAGTTGAGTAAAGCTGAGGTAAGTGTTACTTTCAGAATTCAGTTCAAGCTTATGTCATGTTAGCGTTCCCCTTGCATGCTTGTACATTCAATGTACTGACGTCATTTGGCCTGTATCATTTTAGGATGCGGATATAGATAACCAGGATCAACATCCAACACTTCATTGATCCAGTCGAGCACTGAAAGTCTTTTGGTGAGCCTCCTTGCTTTCCAGAGGATCCCTTTTATTTCTTTGATTATTTCAGTTGCTAGGATGATCAGGGGTCTTGTCTCGACATCCCTCATAGTATTAGAGGCTTCATAGACAGTTAGACATTACTAGTTCATTTGTCTTATTCATTTCAGTTGTTTTGTTATAAGACTTGAGTTGCCTTATTGGCCAGTTGAATGTTTCCTTTATAACATTCTAGTTTATTACATGAATTTACCTTTGTTGAGTAACTCTTCCACTGAGAGTTAAGCCATGCCAAGGGTTCACTTGGGGACAACAATGATTCACGAATGCCAGTCCGGCCAGGGTGTAGGCTCGGGGGGTGACAAACTTGGTATCAGAGCACAAAGTTCAAGAGTCCTAGGGTGTCTACGAAGTCGTGTCTATAGAGTCCTACTTATCGGTGTGAAGCACACCACATCTATAATTAGGAGGTTGCAACATTTAGGAACTATCTCACTTCTTTCATACTCATTTCGTGCGAGAGAGTTTATCTTTACAAAAGTTTCTTTCTAACTCGTGCCTGCGTGTATCATCCTGCTAGGAGGAACGTTGAGGAACAAGGGGTACCTAATGCACCAGAAGTGCAACCCCAAGGAAAGGTCACTAATGCTGAATTTCGGGAAGCTATCTGAATGTTGAGTCAAGCTGTGACCAATAAAGTTGGGTAACAAAGAGGATTTCAATAGGAAGCGGCTGAAACTTCAAGGATCCGTGAGTTCTTAAGGATGAATTCTCCAGACTTCACTTGTTCACATGTCACAGAGGATCCAGAAAACTTTATGGAAGATCTTCAGAATGTTTTTTAGATTATGCACATTGTTGATACTGAGAGAATGGAATAAGCTGCATACCAATTGAAGGTTGTCGCTAGAATCTGGTTTGATCAATGAAAGAAGAATAGAGCTGAAGGTGCACTACTTGTGAGTTGGGCTATGTTTGAGGAGGCCTTCTTGGGGTGTTTCTTTCCCCACGAACTGAGAGAAGCAAAGGTATGAGAATTCCTTACTCTTAAGCAGGAATATATGAGCGTTCACGAGTACAGCCTTAAGTTCACCCAACTTTCCTATTATGCTCCAGAGATGGTTGCGGATATGAGGAGTAGGAGGAGCCTGTTTGTTACTGGGTTGTCTAGTTTGATAGGTAAGAGATGTAAGGAAACTATGCTAATAGGTGATATTGACATGTGCAGCGGGTTGAGGAGGATAAGCTGAGGGATTGAGAAAAGTTTAGAAACAAGAAGGCTAAGACATCAGGGAATGAGTCTGGGCAGCAAAAGAATAATGTGAACCGCTCATCTTTCCAACATAAGCAAAAGGGACCTGCTCCATCATCTACTAGTGCACCTGCACCAAGAAACAGAGGTGAGTTCAATGATCATAATTTACAGAATTTCAGAGCTAGACCTGCACAATCTAAAGGTAGTATGGCACAAAGATGTAACTAGGCTCCTACATGTGCTAAGTGTGGAAGGAACCCAGGAGCATGTCGCGATGTCTCCAGTGGTTGTTTCAAGTGTGGTCAAGAGGGTTACTTCATGAAAGAGTGTCCTAAAAATAGGCAGGGCAGTGGAAATAGTGGCAATAGAACCCAATATTCTTCAGTTGCTCCACCTGACAAAACTGCACCTAGATGAGCTATTTCAGGGACAAGCGAAGGAGCGAACCATCTATATGCTATCACTAGTTGCCTATAGCAAGAGAACTCTCCAGATGTTGTCACTAGTATGATCAAAGTCTTTACTTTTGATGTTTATGCTTTGCTAGATCCAGGAGTGAGTCTATTTCTGTGACTCCTTATGTTGCTATGAATTTTAATATCCTTCCTGAGCAACTTCTTGAGCCCTTTAGTGTTTCTACACCTATTAGTGAGTTTATTCTAGATGAAAGAGTTTATCGTGATTGTACCATTTTCGTCAATCACAAGAACACCATGGCTGACTTAGTTGAGTTAGATATGGTAGATTTTGATGTCATTCTAGGTATGGACTGGCTTCATGCCTATTATGCCTCAGTCGATTGTAGAACTCGAGTTATTAAGTTGTTGTTTCCTAATGATCCAGTTATTGCGTGGAGGAGTAGTTCAGAAGTGCCTAAGGGTCATTTTATTTCGTACCTTAAGGTGAGAAAGTTAGTTTCTAAGGGTAGTGTCTATCACTTAGTCCGAGTTAATGACTCTAGTGTTGAGACACTACCTATTCAGTCAGTTTAAGTTATTAGTGAGTTTCCAGATGATCTTCCCGGAGTCCCTCCTAAGAGAGAAATAAACTTCGGAATAGACATTTTTCCCGATACTCAACCTATCTCTATTCCTCCATATAGAATGGCTCCAGCAAAGTTGAAAGAGTTAAAAGAGCAGTTGGAAGATCTTCCTGAGAAAGGCTTTATTCGACCAAGGGTCTCACCTTGGGGCTCTTGATGAGTCTGAGTTTTGGACTCATTTGGGGATTTATTTATATAGATTTAGTGTCTTCAAATGCTTATTTTGTTCCAATAACTGATGTAAAACCCTTAATTTCCAGGTATATGGATTAAGGAACAAAGCAAGGACACTAATTTGCAAAAAGGAACAAAGCAAGCTGAAAGATTGAAGAAGGAAATCCTGGTGATCGCCAAGTCCACTTGGCGAGTCGCCGAATGGCTACTTGACCGCCTAAAGTTCTAGTGTGCCAATCCCTGAAGTAAAGAACCAAGTTAGCGAGAGAAAGGAGAAGTCGGTGGATCGTCGAGTGGTTCCGCGATGCAGTGTTAGATCGCCCAAAGTTACAGACCTTGAGGATGCTGGATGCAAAGGCAGAAGGGCGATTTAAAGGACCAAAGGGCGGCTCGCCGAGTGGTTCGGCGATCCCAACTTACTTCATCGAGTGACTCTTCGCAGTACATTTTTAGCAGCTATAAATACATTTTTGAACAAGGAATTAGTATCAAAGATCATATATTTTTGGTTTTTTTTCAGCTTTCAGCTCTGGAGACAGTTTTCTCTAGTTTTTCCTAAGATTTGAAGAATTGAAATTTTTCTCTTTTGAGAAATTGGAAGTGGGTCTTTGAGATTCTTCGAATTGGAGCATTTTAAGGACGAATCTACAGTTACCCAATTGATCGATAATCAATTTGGTAAATGTTTTTACCTTTTTAGGATGTCTAGCTAAAATCCTAATTCTTGGGGTGTGATTATATGATTATGGGCTGATTTAGCTTATGGGTATTGCTAATTGTTAGATTAACTGGTTTTTAAAAGTGAGTTCAATCATTTATTGTGGGTTATTTTAGGAATTGTAGTTGCAAATGCAATTCTAATTTTTTGTTCTTGGCTTGCTCGAGAGAGAGGTTTTAGAACTAAGGTTGTTTGATTGATGATCTGTGAGTATTGGATTGACCCGGGTTTAGCTCGAGAGAGTGAATCCTCAACCCTTTTACACATATTCAGCTCGAGAGACTGAATGGACTAAGGTGTTGGCTGTTCTTATTTTGCATGCTTGTTGATGTTCGAGAGAAATCAACTTGATTCCGGATAAATTTTTTGAGAGAAATTTTATTTCCTCTATAGACTAGCTTATTCACTAATATTTAGCCATTTTATAATAGTTGCAATTACCCATTTGTCTATAATAGCATATAATCGAATAACATCACAAGAACCCGTCTTATTATTGTTATTTTGTATTGTTTGCTGCTGTTTGTAGTTGATAATTCCAAACCAAAACCCCCTATTTGACATTTGTGTCACCCCTGATTTGAATGATGTTTTCATTCGATAATTTTTATTCCTACGAATGATTTGACCATGTTCATACATCCAAATTGAATCTTAAACATGTATCGCTCCCTATGGGATTCGACCCCAACTCAGTTAGTTGGGCTTTATACTGATTAATGACTGTTGATACTTAGAATTGGATGAACTGTCTTTGAAACATTATTAATTAAAATGGCACCGCTGCTGGGGAGTAGTTTTGTTTGAAATTCTTTTGGTGAAGTTGAATTTTGTTCATTTTAGTCGTAATTGAATCTACTTACTTTTAGTTTTGGTTTGTGTGTTACTTGTTGAACAGAGGAAATGAATGTCAACGGAAGCAATGGTAGCAAAGTGGGCCAGAAAGATGACATCGGAAACCTCAATGATGTCAATGACCCAAATCTGGTTGGTTGAGTTGGTGCCATTCGCTTGCCTCGGGTTGAAGGGAACGTTGTGTTCCACATTACAAGCACCATGTTATAGCTTTTACAATTGAAAGGGTTGTTTGGTGGGTTGTCTCATGAGGATCCCCATGAGCATATAAGGAATTTGCTGATGTTTGCGGGCTGTTCTCCTTTAAGAATATATCCCAAGAGTTGGTCCGGTTGAGGTTTTTCCCATTTTATTTAATGGGAGAGGCATGTAAGTGGTTGGACGAGTTTCCAAGAGATTCTATCACTTCATGGGAAGAGCGTGTCACCGCATTCCAAGTGCGATTTTTTCCTCCTTCGAAGATGATGACACTTAGGGACAACATCCAAAGCTTCAAATGTTTGGAGGGTGAGCCAATCAATGAGACTTGTCTAAGATTTAAGAAGTTGGTGTTGCAATCCCCAACTCATGGTTTGCCCGACAACATTTTGCTGTAATACTTTTATCGAAGCCTTGATTCGGTGAATAAGCGAGTAGCTGATGAACTTTCTTTAGGAGGTTTGATGAAACAACCTTACATTATAGTAGCCCAGCTCTTGGATGGTATGACCAAAATTAACCAGGCATGGTACATCCGTAAAGATCAGGTCTACCCTCTCACGTTTAAATTGACAAAGGAGCAGCTTGAGAAAGATCAAGAGAGGCACCAGAACATAGGAAAGATAATGACCCAACTTGACATCTTAGCCAAGAACGTCATGGGTGCTGGTGCTAGAAGTGTCAATGTTGTCGGTGTTGGTTGTATAAATCCTGAAGAGGCCAAGTTCAAAGTGTTGTACAACGAGGAAGTGAACTTCCTAGCCAACCAAGGAGGAGGTTATCGCACTAAATACCCAAGGCAGGGTGGTAACCAAGGTTGGAACAGAGCCGAGGGCTGGAGAGATCGTGATAGAGAGTGGAGGGATCGTAACCCCACTTGGAAGGAAAGGGATGGGGAAAATAATAGCTGTATTCCTCCCCACGAGCATCAAAAGCCCAAAGATTCTGAGGGTGGACGGTCTGAGGATATGCTCTCTCGTATTCCCAACAAGGTTGAAGGGTCCGATAAAATTTTGAAGGAGATGAAGGAAGATGTATCGACCCTTAACGAGACGATGACTTCTCATTCCGTCTCTATAAAGCAGTTGAGACCCAAATGAGTCAAATTTCTTCTCATTTAAACCCGAGACAGCAAAAGGGATTGCCTAGTGATACTATGGCAAACCCCAAAAATGAAGTTTGAGCGAGGACTTGCGTCGTGCCACGACGTTAACTAAGGCGCTGCTCGGGAGGCAACCCAAGTTCCTAATTGTTTTTTTTTGTTTTTGGAATAAGCGTGTGTTGATTGTGCAGGTTGGAGTGTAGAATGTGTTTGAAAAGTGTAGGTTGGCGAGCAAAATGTTCAGTTGGCTATTTGATGAGTCCAAAAATTGGACTCATTAAGGGCTTTATTTTGATAAGAATAGTTTCCTCAAATGCTTATTTTGTCTAAATATCTGATGAAAACTCTTAAGTTTCAGGTATTTGATATTTTAGTGAAAGCATGGACACTTAGGCATAAAAAGGAACAAAAAGGCTGAAAAGAATGAAAAAGCTGAAGCCCGAGAATCGCCAAGCACTTGGAGATTCACCAAAGGGATTTACTCCGCCCTTTGTTCCAGTACGTGAAGCCCTGAAGCAGAAGGATCAAAAAGGCGATGAAAGGAGAAGTCGACGATTCGCCGAATAGTTCCGCGAAGGAGTACTATACCGCCCAATGGTCCAGAACGTGAAGATGCTGA
>NW_006238939.1:2026157-2030700 GCF_000226075.1 Solanum tuberosum | reverse complement strand
TTGCAAATACAAAGCCACCCATGTATTTTCGGCTTGCCCGAGAGGGAGATCGCGAAATCAAGACCACTAGACTGATGGCCTAAGGAGTGGGTGGACATGAGGTTCAGCCCGAGAGGGTGAACCCTAGTCCCTTATCCTAAAACTCAGCTCGATAGAGTGAGAGGGGCAAGGCCTAGGCTGGTCTTCATGCAGAAAATGGGTGTCCGAGAGGAACGCATTTGAAATGGGGTAAATTGCCCGAGAGGGACTTATTTCCATTTAAAGCTTAGCCTAGTCACTATTATCTTACAAATTTCCTTTCAAAATCATGTACCCAACTACTTATCTCAGCTTGTATTGCGGTCATACCCCAAGAACATTTTCCCATACTTGATTTTCTTGTTAATTTTTGCTATTTTTACTAATTGTGACAAAATCCCCAAATCGTTATTTGACACTTTTGTGTCAGCCCCTTTTATTTACTATGTTTTTACTCATTAATATCTTTAGCTATGGCTAGTTAGAGTTTAATTTTATTTTTCTATCAATTCTCAAAACCACTCCCTTGGGACACGACCCCAACCTTTAGTTGGGTTACTATACTATCGACGATTTTAGACACTCATACCGTAGGTTAGTGTCATTGGTCACGATAAGTATCAAAATGGCGCCGCTTCCGGGGAGTGGTGTTATTTGGGAATTCTTAGTTAAGTAGAATTCTTGATTTTTCTTAGTTTAGCCTTACTAATTTTAGTTGTAGTTTTGTTTTACTTTTCCAGAGATCAGAGCAGGGAAACAAGAATGGATAATCACTATGGGTGTCACACAAATCATCCTCTCCTGAAACTATTGAACCTCAGGGATAATCTACTGACATTCAAACAAGCAAGAGAGGAAACAATTCCAGAAATGTGGCTGCGATTCAAAGCAATATTACAAACATGCTCATCCCATGGAATGACTGATTAAACATTGTTGGATTGCTTCTATTGGGGTCTTGAACCCGCAAATAGAAGCATAGTTGGGCATCTTTTTGAAGGCAGAATACTAAACCAACCCTATGAAGTTGTTACAAAACTACTTGACAATATGGTCGAAGCTGGCAAAGAAACTCAAAATAAATACAAATGGGACAAATTGGTGGTGCAAGTAGATGTCTTATCTAAATGGATGATTGGATTGGAAGAACATGCCCGGGACATGGAGAAGGACTTCTCCCTTCGAGAGTGAAAACATGGAAAGAAGAATGGGAGTGTGCAAAAAAGATGATGCCCTTTCAATCATTCAGCAAAAACTCGAAGAACAGGACAAGAAGTTGAATGACATGAAAGACAACATTGAAATGCTAAATGAAACGACCATCGTAAACTCCATGACAATTCAGCTGCAAGATGCTTAGATAAACCATTTGATTACAGCTCAATACCCACCATTCGCCGAGGACTCACCTAACTACACCATGGGTGATTCCGAGGACGAAGAGTAGTCTTTGACTTGCGTCGTGTCACGACGTTAACTAAGGCGCTATTTGGGAGGCAACCCAAAACCCTTTGTTATCTTCTATTTTGCGTATTGATTAAATAATAATGTGCTAGTTTTACAAACTAAAGTATGGAAGTCGATCAAAAGGAGCAAAAGGGCGAGCAACAGTTCCAGTTGGCAAATCGCTAAAGAATCCGGCGATCAATTCTATTCCGCCATTTGACTCAAGATATCTTCAAAATCTAGAGTCTGTAAAACTCGGCGACAGAGGAAATCATTGGCGAATCGCCGATCATTTCGGTAACCATGATAGAATTCGTTGTTGGGACCCTCGTATAGCAGCGGTTCTGTAACCTTCGGCAGATAAGCCCACAGTCTGCGTTCCGCCGAATGAGTTACCCATTTTGACTAACGTCGCCAAGTGGAAGGTTTTTGCAAGCCAAAGCATCAATATCCAGGCAAATGGAGCAACCTATTAGCCAGGGTCCCCTCTTCTCTTCCCTCTCTATCTTTCTTTATCTTGCCTCTTGATTCTGTATTACCTGCATTTGAGGAAAAAATGCTTTTTATTTGTGATGGGGTGAGACCTATTCGTGTTTTGTATATATTTGGGCTGTTCTGTTTAAAATTGTGTTTACACTGCTTCTCTGTGGATGTTTGAGCTTGTGGCTCCGTTTACTTTTAATTGCAAAATGATTTTGACCCTTCCAAATTTTTTTGAATTTTTCGCACATTTTTTGCCACCCTTCGTGAGTTGAATGTGGCTATTCTTTCGCAAATATTTGAGTCTCAGTTTCGACCAATATCGATGACTTGAATAGTGCTCTCAATTGAACGAACATGAATGTACGACTACGATGAGGCCAAATGAAGTTGCATAGATAACATGTGAACTCGTTGCAACTCATTGTGATTAGCCATTTATCGAATTGATTCTCCTGTACTGACCGTTGCACACTAGCGAAAGTGTGTAGTCTTGTTTGGCTTAAGTGTCGATGCCTTATGTGATTAGCTTGCTTTAAAACTTGCATGAATAAACCTAGAATTTACCCTGTTAGTCTTATTGATTTAGAAAGGTGTCATCTTTATATGATCTTAGGCAACTTTAAAGAGTGTGAGCCAAATTTGACATATACCTCTTTTGTGGTCTACCCGTGAGTGTGTGAAACTCTTTTGAACACCCTTTGAGATTTACCTTTCTTCGGAAGAACCTTGATAAACCCTAAACCTTACTTGACCCACTACCTACAATCCTCTTAATTTGTGATTTAGGGAATAGCCAACTTCGGCCAAAAGCCTAAGTTGGGGGTGTGGTGAAAAGGAAAAGGAGAAGTCAAGAAGTACAAGAAAAAGTCCCTCCTAACCCATGGGATTGCATAAGTAGAAACTCCTTCAATGCAAAAAAACTAAAAAAACTATGAAATAATGTATGAAGGAAATCGGGTTGCCAAGCAATCCATGAAGGTGAATAAACAGGTGACTTAGAAGCATTAGAAAAGAATTGATAAAGGAGGAGAAGGGAATGCCTTGAGAATACCACATCTCACGAGGATGAAAAAGTCACTGAGCCTAAATGACCATACCTTTACACTCAGCCCCATTACAAGCCTTAGCAAAACCTTTTTGATCTTGAGTAAGCTGAATCAAAAGTCGATTGGAAAATATGGGCAAACCTATGGGTGAAAGCATGCATTGTGTTCCTTTTTTTGAGTGTGAGCGTTGCATTTGTTTCCTGATCTTGAATTGATTAACCTTTGTGTGTGAATATGGAATCATTCTTAATGTGAGGGAATTTAGATACTTTTTGTCGAGTTTGAACTCACACAAGTAGCAAGTATTGCGAGCATGAGAATCTCTGGTAATGGTGTGTCACAACTTGAATCTTTGAGTACACAGTTGATATTTACATAATTAATTTGAATCCCACAAATTGGACTCATTTAGGGCTTTATTTTGATAAGAATAGTGTCCTCGAATGCTTATTTTGTCTAAATATCTAATGAAAACTCTTAAGTTTTAGGTATTTGAAATTTTAGTGAAAGCATCGACACTTAGGCGCAAAAAGGAACAAAGAGGCTGAAAAGAACGAAGAAGCTGATGCCTGAGCATCGCCAAGCAAACTTGGCGATTCACTAAAGGGATTTACTCCGCCCTTTCTTTCAGTACACGAAGCCCTGAAGAAGAAGGATAAAAAAGGAGATGAAAGGAGTAGTCGGTGCTTCGCCGAATGGTTCCGCGAAGAAGTACTATAATGCCCAATGGTCCAGAACGTGAAGATACTGAAGGCAAGCATGAAACGACAATGAAACAGAAGAGGGTGAGTCACCGAGTCATTCGGCGGCATCGACTAACTTCACCGAAAGATCCGCCAGCCCTCTTTTCTGAAGTATTAAAATACTAAACTTGTTATTAACTTTTAGAGGAGTCAAACTTTTATTTTAATTTCCATAATAGAATAGTACTTTTTGGATATTTTTCTCTCAAGTTTGGAGAGGGTTTTTGGGAGACTTGAAGAAAGAAGGATTTAATCTTCCCCAAGTTGGAAGTGGGTCTTCTCCATTCTTCTTCCTTTGCATAAATCAAGGTTTAATTTCTTATACCCACTTGATTTCTCTATAATTTTAGGTGTATTTTGTTATTTCTTGATGTGTGGCTAAAAACCCCATTCTTGGGGGTGTAATTTAGCAAATATGTGCTGATATTATTGTTGGGTCTTGCTTGCTGATATGTTAGATGTAGTTTAATGGTGATTTCGCCTAGTGGCTGTTGTTTAATCTAAAGGGTTTTTAGTTGCAAATACAAAGCCACCCATGTCTTTTCGTCTTGCCCGAGAGGGAGGTCGCAAAACCAAGACCACTAGACTGATGGCCTAAGGAGTGGGCCGACATGAGGTTCAGCCTGAGAGGGTGAGCCCTAATACCATATCCTAACACTCAGCTCGAGAGAGTGAGTGGGGTAAAGTGTAGGCTGGTCTTCATGCGGCATATGAGTGTTCGAGAGGAATGCATTTGAAACGGGGTAAGTTGCCCGAGAGGGAACTTATTTCCATCTAAAGCTTAGCCTAGTCAATATTATCTTGCAA
>NW_006238939.1:1970666-2026083 GCF_000226075.1 Solanum tuberosum | reverse complement strand
ACCCCAAGAACATTTTCCCATACTTGATTTTCTTGTTAATTTTTGCTAATTTTACTAATTGTGACAAAACCCCCAAATCGTTATTTGACACTTTTGTGTCACCCCTTTTATTTACTATGTTTTTACTCGTTAATATCTTTAGCTACGACTAGTTAGAGCTTAATTTTATTTTTCTATCAATTCTCAAAATCACTCCCTTGGGACACCACCCCAACCTTTAGTTGGGTTACTATACTATTGATGATCGTAGACACTCATACCGTAGGTTAGTGTCATTGGTCACGATAAGCATCACTATTTGCCGAAGAGGTCTCCAATCCCGACCTAGAACGCCGTTGTGCTCAAGAAATTATGAAGATTGAGTCTGTAAAACTTGGTGGGCCCATGGACAAGTCGGTGACTTGTCGAATAGGTTGGCGAATCCGACCTTGTCCGCCGTTTGGAACCCCACGTTAACTGGAGGTCCTGTAAAACTCGGCGAGGTAAGTGCCTACTCGGCGTGTCGCTGAGTGGTTCGGCGAGGAAAAATAATATCCCCAAAAGGGCGCGAACTGAATGGTTTTAAAAGGCAAAAGGTTTAAACTTTCAAAAACTCACATTCTCTCACTTTCTAACTTCATACAATCACACCCGTACTATATATTTCCTATATTTTCACATTTTACCGCTTTTTGTTGGTAGATCTTGTGTTCGGAGTGGAAATCTTTGTCGCCTAGCTTTACAGATTCGTATATTCGGCATTTAAGGTTGATTTTTCAAACCCCAAACTCTAAATTAATGGTTAAACTAAAATGCATCATTATAAACTCTGTTGATATGTGTTGGGCCTCTCTGAAATCATGCATGTGTGCTTATGTTCCTGTTTAATTTCGATGTTGTGCCTTACTGGTCTAAATTGTTGATTTCCTGAATTGCATGCCTTAAAATTGATCAAAATCTTATGGGTTGTGCTTAATTGTTATTGAGTCTAGTCGGGTCAAGTCTCAGTAAACCAAATTGTTCTAAATGATGCGCTTTTCCCAATGATGGAGCGTTTGATATCATTTTTAAGGGCTAAAGTCATCAAATGGCCAATTTTGACCAAATCGAGTGAAGTCTGAGTACCCCAGTGGCATGGGTCTAATGGGTCTAGGTTTAATTGAAAATAAATGTTGTTTGATTTTGTTTTTGGGGGCTGCGGGGTTGATTTTGGAAATTGGGGTTGAAATTATGCACATTGGACACTTCTGCGAGCTGGGTCGAGCTCGCCGAACCACTCGGCGGTTTGCCAAAACCCCCCTGATCTCTTTTAATTTCATGCTTTAGTTGAGTTTGGTTCTGTAACTTTTGGCGAGAAGCCTGAGTTCACCGAGTGCACTCGGCGACTCTCCGAAAGTCTTCTTTGATCTCTATTTCTGTGCCCCTAACCCATAAAATACAGTGTAACTTTTGGCGGGCTTGTCTATGCTCACTGAATGAGGTCGGCGATTAACTAAAGGGACCTTCCCATTGCCAACATGCCATTTTTTTGAAATTTTTTTGAGCCAATCCTTTCGGCGAGCCCGATCTGGCTCTCCCAAGTGATTCGGCGACTCTGTCTACAACATATTTTCTGAACTTTTCTTGGATTGTTTCTAACTATTTCCAATGTGTGTTACAGATATGGCTAGACCAAAAGTGGAAGGCCGAGACATGCCGCCTCGATAGAGGGAAAATGGTATTATCTTAAATGAGAATGCAGCTGTTTCCCGGGTAAAAGCAACTAAAGTTCCTACCACATGTGGGAAAGGCAAAGATAAAGGGAGGGAACCTGCTCCTGCGTCACCGGAGGTCAACTCTGACAGTGACGGGATATATGCCACTCACCTCACCACTTCTGATAGTGAGGGTAAGGACCAGGACCCTCAGGCTGCCATCTCTGAGCCTGAGGATGAGCTACTGTTAGCCTAGAGAGCAGAGCTACGATCCAAGAGGATGCATGATCCATCTAGTATCAGGGTGTCTGAGACCCAAACTCCTCCTCCAGTTCCAGATCAGGTTGTTGTCCCAGCACCACCTGCACAGGGTCCTCCTCCCGGGTCTATGAAAAGACTAAAGGCTGAGGGATTGAACATCATCATCGAGGAGAAGAGGCTATCTAAAAATGGAGTGGTAGACAGATATCTAGAGATCTGGCGCACTTAAGTGAAGCACAAGTTCCAAATCTTCATTAAACCCCGGGCCCTTATATTCCTAATTGGGTCCGGGAATTTTACACTACCTACGGGGCGCTAATACCACAAGGGAAGAAGCAAGCCACTAAATTCAAGCCGATTGATTATGTGGTTGTCGGGGGAGGAAGTGAAGTGTGACAGCGATGACATAAATGCAGTGTTGGTGGGCTCAACAGACATTGAGGATGACTACCAAAACGTGATAAAGACAAAGACCCTAGAGGATTTGAAGAGATGATTAGCCCATCTGTTATCGAATGATACTCCGAAGTTGATTGAGGTTGGGGTACATATTGAAAATATAGACTTCAATATGGCAGCAAGATAGTGGCTTGGGGTCATCAGCAACACGATCATGCCGTCCCAAAATAAGTTCATCCTCCGCCACACTAGGGTGGCCTGCATGGGTTCTATCATAGCCAGGAAGTCCCTCAATTTGGGTATGATCATTGGCCAAGAAATGGCCATGATGGCTAGACAGCGTCATACTTTGCTCTCATTCCCGGTGTTGATCACCAAGTTATGCAGATGAGCTCGGGTGCCTCGGGATGAAAAGAAGGTTGTGGAAGTGATTCCCACCTCCTGTACCGACATCAGGTGAATTGAGGCTGAATATTTAAAGGATGAGGCGGAGAAGAAGAAGGCAGCCCTGGTGGATTCTTCCCCCGGCTGTGGATACTGATACATTACCTGCAGAGGCAGTATTGCCTACTCCGGCCCCTTGGGCCTTCAGGTACATCTAGGGTTGTCCCTTCTGTGACTCTTAGTTCCTCCACATCTCCCCTGCCTCATAGGTCAGCTGCTACTGCTTTTGCTTCCCGACCTCCACTCACCTAGGCTACGATACTAGAGATGGGGTAGCTAGCCCATTTTGCTGATAGGCGTGCCTCTAGGATTGAGGCCACAGTCCCTGTTATGAATAAGATGGCCCTCACTACTGTTGTGACACCTCTTTGTGTGTCTATTGATGCCCTTGTGTCTAGGATAACGGTATGTGAGCGAGGCCAAGGGGCCACTGATGAGGTGACGACTTTAAAGGCCACAATTGCTGAGCCGAGGAAGGAAGTGGACCAACTAAAGTCCACAGATAAGTCTATGATTTTTGGGACTGTAGAGATCCCCGTCATGCTAGCTGATACAGATGTTTCTCCAGATACCACGGAAATGAGGTTTGAGCTAAGGGAGTGGCTACTGCTGAGTCTGAGGTAGAGACTAATGAGGAGCAGCTTAGTGTCGATGAGGAGGCTACATATGAGGGCCTTACAGAGGTTGAAGAGGCGATGGTGCAGTTAGCCGTACAAACATCCTTGAGAGATACCACCATGGTTGGCCCTAGTGGAGCTGGTACTGCAGATGTGACCCCGGGCACAGATGGCCCGACAAATGGAGAGACTGTGTATACAGGACCTTTCATTACCTCCCACTCTACCATTTTAATTAACTTTTGGATATTTTTATTCCATTTGAGGACAACTGTTTTTTGTTAGTGGTGGGGTGAGGTATTTCTATACCTACCTCGTGTGACTATCTTGTGTATATATTATTGGGTTTTTGTGCTTAAATTGTATTTTGATATCTTTTGTTGTGGATGTTTGAGCTTATGGCTCCTCATTATGAATGCTAATAGTTTTTTACCCTTCTAGAAAAAAATTGCCACCTCTTGTGTGTGATTGTGGTTGTTCTTGTCAAATTTTAGTATCGGTCATGATCAATACCGATGACTTGAATAGTGCTCGTAATCGAAGAAAAATGAATGCGCGGCTACGATGAGGCCAAATGAAGTTGCATAGACAATATGTGAACTTTTTGCATCTCGTTGTGACTAGCCAACTATCGAATGAGTCTCTTGTGATGAACATCGCACACTAGAGAAAGTGTGGAGTCTTGTTTGATATTGGTGCCAATGCCTTGTGTGATGAGCTTAGCGTGAACCTTGTGTGATGACACCAGGAATTTGCCCCGTTGGTCCGGTTGACTAAGTGATGCAAAACTCTTAAAATGATCTTAGGCAACAATTTTGAAGAGTGAAACAATTTGACAATATACCTCTTTTGTGGCTAACCTTGTGAGATGTGTGAATCTTGCTTGAACCCATTTGAGCCGTGTCCTTTTCTTGGAAGAAACTTGATGCAATTGTAACCCCTCTTTATCCACATACCCATAATCCTCATGAAGTGTGGTATGTTTGAATAGCCAAAAGCCTAAGTTGGGGGTGTGGTGAAAAGAGAAGGAAAATCAAGAAGTGTGACGAAGTACCCCTTGATCCATGGACTTGAAAAAGATGGAATCCCTCCATACAAAAAAAAAAAAAAGAAAAGAAGAAAGAAAAAGAAAATAAATGAAAAAGTTGTGAAATAAAGATGTGAAAGTTGCAAAAGAAATGGGTTGTCCGTTATTCCACTAGAGGTGAATAATGGGGTGAATTTTGAGCATGAGTGAAAATGCTAAAGGAAAGGATGGATATTGATGTTCATACAACATTTTATGAGGATAGCAGCCACTAAGCCTAAATAACCATACCTTTTACACTTAGCCCCGTTACAAACCTTGAAAAGACCTTTTTGATCTTGAATGAGCTGAAACGAATGTTGGCTGGAAAATAAGGGCAAACCTATGGTTGAAGTCATGCATGTGCTAATCTTTTTGAGTGTGAGAATTGTTTGTGATTCCGGAACTGTAAATTGTGAACAATTATGTGTGAATATGGAATCATCTTTGTTGTGAGGGCATTTTAGTATCTTTGTTGAGCTTGAACTTGCTTTTGAAGCAAGTATTGTGAACTTGAAAGTCTTTGATAATGGTGAATCACAACTTGAATCTTTGAGTGCACAATTGATCCTTGCATGAATAAGTTGAGTCCTGTTGTCTGCAGTCATGATTGAGTTTTTTGTAGCACTGTTTGAGACATCATTTTTGAACTGCTGAACTTGAGGTTTAATTGAGGACAAGAAAAAATTATGTTGGGGGTGTTGATGAGTCCAAAATTTGGACTCATTTGGATCTATATTTATATAGATTTAATGACCTCAAATGCTTATTTTGTGCCAATAACTCATGTAAAACCCTTGATTTCCAGGTATATGGATTGAGGAACAAAGAAAGGACACTAATTTGCAAAAAGGAACAAAGCGAGCTGAAAGAATGAAGAAAGGCAAGCGTGGTGATCGCAAAGTCCACTTGGCGAGTTGCCGAATGGCTACTTGACTGCCTAAAGTTCAAGTGTGCCAGCCCTGAAGGAAACAACCAAGTTGGCGAGACAAAGGAGCAGTCGGCATATCGCCGAGTGGTTCCGTGATGTAGTGTTAGATCGTCCAAAGTTACAGACCTTGAGGATGCTGGATGTCAAGGCAGAAGGGAGATTTAAAGGACCAAAGGGCGGCTCACCAAGTAGTTTGGCGAGCTCGACTTACTTCACCGAGTGACTCATTGCAGCACATTTTCGGCAACTATAAACACATTTTTGAACAAGGAATTAGTATCGGAGATCATATATTTTTAGTTTTTGTTAAGCTTTTAGCTCTGGACACAATTTTCTCTAGTTTTTCCTAAGCTTTGAAGAATTGCGATTCTTCGAATATGATCATTATAAGGACGAATCTACACTTACCCAATTGATGGATAATCAATTTGGTAACTGTTTTGACCTTTTTATGATGTCTAGTTAAAACCCAATTCTTGGGGTGTGATTATATGATTATGGGCCGATTTAGTTTATGGGTATTGCTAATTGTTAGATTAGCTGCTATTTAAAAGTGATTTCAATCTTTTATTGTGGGTTAATTTAAGAATTGTAGTTGCAAATGCGATTCTACCTTTGTGTTATTGGCTTGTTTGGGAGAGAGGTTTTAGAACTATGGTGTTTAATTGATGGTCTATGGGTAATGGGTTAACCTGGGTTTAGCTCGAGAGAGTGAATCCTAAACCCTTTCCCACACATTCAGCTCGAGAGAGTGAATGGACTAAGGTGTGGGAAGTTCTTATTTTGCATGCTTGTTGATTTTTGAGAGAAATCAATTTGATTTAGGATAAATTGTTCAAGAGAAAGTTTATCTCCTCTATAGCCTAGCTTACTCACTAATATTTAGCCATTTTCTAATAGTTGCAATTACCCATTTGTCGATAATAGCCTATAATCGAATCACATCCCAAGAACCCGTCTCATTATTGTTATTTTGTAATGTTTGCTGTTTGTAGTTGATAATTCCAAACCAAAACTGCTTATTTGACATTCGTGTCACCCCTGATTTGAATGATGTTTTCATTCGATAATTTTTATTCCTACGACTGAATTGACCATGTTCATACTTCCAAATTAAATCTTCAACACGTATCGCTCCCTGTGGGATTCGACCCAACTCATTTAGTTGGGTTTAATACTGATTAACGACCGTTGACGCTTAGAATTGGATGAATTGTCTTTGAAACGTTATTAATCAGCCCTTCGGTCTTATTTGTGAGAAAGAAAGATGGTTCTCTTAGAATGTATATACATTATCATCAGTTGAACAAGGTTAGTATCAAGAATAAGTATCCTCTTCCGAGAATTGATGATCTTTTTTATCAACTTCAGGGTGCCACTTCTTTTTTTGTGATAGACCTCAGATCTGGCTATCAGCAGTTGAAAGTACGAGAGTGATATCCCTAAGACAGCTTTCAGGACCCGCTATGGTCATTATGAGTTCCTAGTTATGTCCTTTGGTTTGACCATTGCTCCTGCAACATTCATGGACCTTATGAACAGAGTTTTCAAGCCTTATTTCGATATGTTTGTTATCATATTCATTGATGACATTCTAATCTATTCGAGGAGTGAGGAAGATCATGCTAGTCATCTTAGAATAGTTCTCTAAACTCTCAAGGATAAGGAGTTATATGCCAAATTTTCTAAGTGTGAGTTTTTTCTTGAGTCTATGACATTTTTAGGCCATATTTTTTCCGGTGATGGAATTCGAGTTGACACTCAAAAGATAGAGGCAGTGCAAAATAGGCCTAGACCCACGTCTCCAACCGACATTAGGAGTTTGCTGGGATTGGCAGGCTATTATAGGAGTTTCGTTGAGGGGTTCTCATCTATTTCATCTTCTTTGACCAAGTTGACTCAAAAAATAGTTAAGTTTCAATGGTCTGAAGCTTGTGAGAAAAGCTTTCAAGAATTGAAAAAGTGGTTGACTACTGCCCCAGTATTGACCTTACCAGAGGGTACGCAAGGCATTGTGGTTTATTGTGATGCGTCCAGGGTCGGTTTGGGTTGTGTGTTAATGCAGAATATCAAGGTTATAGCTTATGCATCCAGACAACTTAAGATTCATGGGAAGAATTACCCAACCCATGATCTAGAGTTTGATGCTATAGTATTTGCTTTGAAAATATGGCGTCACTATCTTTTTAGTGTTCATGTATATGTGTTCACCGATCACAAAAGTCTTCAGTATGTGTTTAGTCAGAAAGAGCTTAATCTTAGACAGAGAAGGTGGTTAGAGCTACTCAAGGATTATGACATGAGTATTCTCTATCACCCAGGTAAGGCTAATGTTGTTGCTAATGCCTTGAGTAGATTGTCTATGGGTAGTACTGCCCATTTTGAGTAAGACAAGAAAGAGTTACCAAAAGATGTGCATAGACTTGCACGATTAGAAGTTCATTTAATGGATTCCAATGAAGGAGGAGTGGTGGTGATGAATGGGGCTGAATCATCATTAGTGTTTGAAGTTAAAGAGAACCAGGACCAAGATCCTATTTTTCTTGAATTGAAGACAAATGTCCATAAGCAAAAAGTGATGGCTTTTGAACAAGGGGGAGATGGTGTATTGAGGTATCAAGGTAGATTGTGTGGGCCAAGGGTGGATGAACTTCAAGAGAGAATCATGGAGCAAGCTCATAGCTCCAGATATTCTATCCATCCGGGTTCCACAAATATGTATCGTGATTTGAGAGTAGTTTATTGGTGGAGTAGTATGATGAAGGGCATTGAGAGTTTGTTGCTAAGTGTCCGAATTGCCAACAAGTTAGGGTAGAGTACCCGAGGCCTAGTGGTATGGCTTAGAATATAGAGATTCCATAATGGAAGTGGCAGATGATCAATATGGACTTTATCACAGCTTTACCACGATCCTGAAGACAACATGATTCGATTTGGGTGATTGTAGATCGAATGACTAAATCAACCCATTTCTTACATGTAAAGACTACCCATTCAGCAGAAGATTATGCTAAGTTATTTATTCAAGAGGTAGTCACACTTCATAGAGTTCTAATGTCCATTATTTCAGATAGAGGTGCCTAATTTACTGCACAATAGTGGAAGTCATTCCAGAAAGGTTTGGGTTCGGAAGTGAATTTGAGTACTACTTTTCA
This sequence comes from Solanum tuberosum, assembly GCF_000226075.1. Lineage (NCBI taxonomy): Eukaryota > Viridiplantae > Streptophyta > Magnoliopsida > Solanales > Solanaceae > Solanum > Solanum tuberosum. The sequence continues at coordinate 2,017,537 of NW_006238939.1, read as the reverse complement.
TCCTCAGACTGATGGTCAAGCAGAGTGCACCATTCAGACTTTAGAAGTTTATGGATTTGGTGATTCATTTTAAATTTAATTGGGAAGATCACCTACCTCTCATAAAGTTTGCTTATAACAATAGTTACTACTCTAGCATCAAATTGGCTCCGTAAGAGGCTCTTTATGGGAGAAGATACAGATATCCTATTGGATGGTTTGAGGTTAGTGAAGCTGGGTTGATAGGACCAGACTTAGTTCATTAAGCTATGGAGAAAGTGAAGGTTATTGAGGAGAAATTGAAAACAGCGCAGAGTCGTCACAAATCCTATACTGATGTTAGGAGAAGAGACCTAGAGTTTGAAGTAGATGATTGAGTTTATTTGAAGCTTTCACCCATGAAGGGTGATATGAGATTGGCAAGAAGGGGAAGCTTAGTCCCCAGTATATTGGTCCTTACTGAATATCCAGGAGGATCAGTAACGTGGCTTATGAGTTGGAGATACCGCAATAGTTAGCAGCAGTTCATCCAGTATTTCACATTTCTATGTTGAAGAAGTGTATGGGCGATCCTCACTAATCATACCTACAGAAGATATGGGTATTAAGGATAGCTTATCTTATGAGGGGATTCCTGTTCACATTCTAGACCGCTAGGTTCTCAAGTTGAGAACCAAGGAAGTAGCATCATTCAAGTTTCTATGAACAATTCAGTTTGTTGAGGAGGCTACTTGGGAAACTGAGGAAGACATGTAGAAGAGATACCCACATCTCTTTGAGTCTGGAGAAATTCCAAATTAAGGTACTAATCCTATCCTTGGCATTTGTTTTAAGTTGGTTTGTTTTATTTATATTTTGCTTGTTGGGTGTTTGACTTGGATGTTAGATGTTACACCCTTAGCCTACTAAGAGTAATCTCATTCGAGGATGAATGTTCCCAAGGGGGAGATATTGTAACACCCCGCTATTTGAAAGAGCTAGAATGACAAAAAACTATTTTTGGAAAGAATGAAAATTGGAAATTTGGCAAGTCATGTTAAGTATGAGTTTTGGGTCAACTTCAAACAACCATAACTCTTAGTACAAGATGATTTAGGTGTTGCATAAGATATGAAATGAAAGTTCTTTGAATTATCTTTCCAACTCCATCGGGTTTGCTGATTTTCGAGCTCGTATGAGGGAGATATGCCCATTTGAAGTCGGGCTGTCTGGAAAAGGAAAGTCACTCGGATTTTTGAGGGGTATTTTGGTCTTTTCATTACCCAATTTTCTTAATTCGTCTTTTGTAATTAATTAGGGGTCTAAACTGATTTAGTTGAGTTTATGCATTCCAAATTAATGCTAGGGCTTTGAGAGAAGAGAAAGGTCAAAATTTCGTCGAGTTCTTCAGGGTTTCATTGTGGATCTCACCAAGGATTCAATCCTAAGAGGTATGTGAGACTTTCATTGCGTTGGGTTCATTCCCCCACATGCCAATCATGTTTATTTCAGCGAAATTCGTTCTAGAAAGTTGAAAGTTTGATGTTTTTGAATTGTGTTCTTAAAATTGGCTTTCATTCTTGAGTTAAGATGAGATTGATTAGTTCTTGAGAAAATCGTGTAGATTTTAGAGTTGTGTTTGATTGCATTCTTATGTACGTGTATTGGGTATCTAAATCTAAAGAGAAATTGAGAAAAAGAATCGAATTTAGGTGAATTGGGGTTAGAAATGAAAAAGGAAAAAGTCGAACATATACTGGCACGTAAGTCCGCGTCGCGGACTTGCTCCCCCAGTGAACAAATTTCCCATTCCTGTCATGGAGAGGATGTGGACTCTACTGTTTCAAAACAGTTTTCGCGACCAAATATTTAAATGAATCTCTGCGTCGCGGACTTGCTCCCACACATTGTTTTCCGGACCGTTTCTTATGATTACCTATCGAGAAACACTCCTAATCATCACGAGATCTTTCCTAACACAAATCATAACCTTGAACTCATAATTCATAATTCAAATTTAAGGTAGAGTTAAGAGTCAAGTCTTGAGAGTTCTTCGAGTAATTTTAAGAAGTCTTTTACAAATCTTTTAAACTTGTTTGAAAGACTTAAGCATTGAGTTGGATAAACAATAGAGCCGAGTTCATTTCTTTAAAAAAATGAAGTGTGGGGATTGTAACACTCCAAAAAAATAGTAGACTAAACTAGAGCCTCAAGTTAGGGTTCTAGAGATGGGTATGAGAGCTAAGGTCGTAGATAAGACTTCCCGTGGATAGAATGAGGGGTTTAGGGGTTAAACGTCAAGGTACGTGTTAGACCCCAAAATTTAATAGACCATTTAGGGTTGAATTGAGGGTTGCAAGGGCAAGTTCCAAGGCAAAAGGGGCAAAGCCTAAGCCATAGGCCAAGGCTGCCCCAACCTTGACCAAGCAATGCCCAAGCTCATGACCACCTTCACGACCAGTGGTCTTGACCATAGTTTGTGGGAGGTCTCGTTAATCTCCCTTAGAGTGGTGGAAAGCAAGGCCTTCAGGCCAAGCTACTGCCTAAGGACAACGAGCCACTTCACGGCCAGTGGTCTTGACCAAGGCTCGTGGGAAGGCTCATGGCCATGCCTTAGCATTGTGGAGGCAAAGTCACCAAAGCTCAGCCACTGCCCAAGAATCACGGGCAGGACCACGGCTCGTGGTCTTGACCGCGGCTCGTGAGCCCTGCCGTGGTGCCTCGGAGTGGGCTGCCTAAGGAGGGTCTTTTTGGTAAATTCCTTTTTAGTTGGTTTTAAATGGGGATCATTTTATATGGACTTTATACACATATATAAACTATTATAAGTCATAAACCACCCCATTTACTTCATTAACCCCCAAGACCCAAATCAAAAACCAAAAGTTCATCCTATTCACAATATTTCTCTCTCTAAAACTCAAAGAAGAAGAAGAGTAGAATTGGAGCTAGGGTTTGGAGAATTCAAGGCTTCTTACCTCAAAATATTTGAAGATTCCTTATTAAGGTATGGTGGATTTTCATCTATGGATAGCTTTCACACATAGAGTCTCTTCAAAACTAGATTTCAAAGTTTACAATTTCCTCAAATTCTAGGGTTTTACTCCAATGTCATGGGTTCTCTTCTAAAACGTTTTCAACGGTTTAATTATGAAGGATTATGATTTAATTGATTATTTTTTATTGATTTATGATGAAATTCTCCCAAGAACCCATCAATTCCCCATATTACTAAATTGTGATCTCATAATGTGGGTTGATTGATTATAGAAGAATGTGAATAGATTATGTCTATATTGATTGAGCTTATTTAATCGTGATATTATCCTTATCTAATGTATAAATTCTATATGTTTGGTTTGAATGTGATTCATGGTCTTTGAAGGAAAAATTATGAGGGTTTGTACATGTTTATGAGAATTTGGTATGATCTTATGATTCACTTAGAAAGAGAAGATCCTATGACTATGGTGTAATTGTGGTATTTTTGAAAGATCATTCTACCCATACCCTTACACAAGACTATGCATGAAATGTCTATGACTATGATAATCTTGTTGTGTTGATTGAAAGGCTATTCTCAATTATACACTTGTGAATGAAGATTATATGTTGTGAAGGGTCTTCTCATTAATTAATATACCTTGAATTGGTAGGCTTAGGACATCCTCTTCATGTGTGTAATATTGAACAATGAATCGATAGGCTAATGGAATTCCTTTCGTAAATAACTAATGAAGTATCCTTAGGCTTTGTTTTGAATTGATGGACCAATGGTATCCCTTTCATGATGATTCAATGAAATAATGTAAAGATGAACCTTGAAACAGCAGACCTAAGGCATTCCTTTCATAAGGGACTAATAATGAACCTTGAATCGATAGTCCAATGGTACCCCTTTCATGAAGATTCAATGAGCCATTCTAATGATGTACCTTGAATCGGTAGACCTAATGGTAGCCCTTTCATGTGTAACAGTGTACCTTGAGTTGGTAGGCCAATGGTATTCCTCTCATGTGTTATAATGTTAAAATAGAATGAACTACTCTATGGGAAGTAGACGAACACTTTTCAGTGTGGGACATCACATCGGATTCCATGTTTTGCTCACATGGTCTATGTCAGTTAGGGCTTATTGCCATCATGTGAGTTATGTGCTATGGTTACTCAAGAGGTTCTATGAAGTATGGGTGGTATCATGGGATGTCATTCATGCATTGCACGAGTAGAGTTTGAGAGTGGTTATGGTGTGTTCCTTGAATGTCAAAATGTCTAATGAAATGAATATTCTTATAATAATTCTATTGAGAATATCGACATGAAGGCTAAATGTATTGATAAATGCTTAACTTGTATTGATGTTATGAGTTGCTTTCCTTGATATGGCATATTAAATGAGTATGTTCCTTATCTAGGACTAATAACAAAAGATGAGAATGAAGAATGGTAAGTATGTTATATTGGCCTCAAAGTGGTACTTAGTATTATGGGATGCCATTCCTACCTTGCACAAGTATAACTTAGGGTTAGTTAAGATGATGCTTCTATTATGTTATAATGATATGCATGTTGAATATGCTTGTGTCCTATGATTTTATACTAAAGTTCATTATGCTTCTTAAACTTGACATATAGCATGGTTTTCAACTAAAATGTCCTTTTTAGCATGATTTTTGCATGGCTATCATAATTAGTGCATTTTTGTACTAACCCATAGTTCTTCTACATTTTTCTACAAAGTGTAGGTTTCGGTTCTTAAGGTGATTTGGTTGGATTCAAGCTTGGATTGACTATTTTCCTAGCTTGTGGTGAGTCATCAAGATTCGAGGACATATGAGTCTTTAGTGGTTTCTTTCATGAAATTTTATGTTTCGGACTATGTTGAAGGACTGTGACCTTATTAATGATTCAAAGTTGTATTAGATGGCCATGTGAGACAAAGTTAGACTTCCACTATTTTTTAATAAAGACTTCGACTGTATGGATAAAAGTTTTAAAATTCCATGCCATTTTCTTAACTCTTATGTTATGAATGCTATGAGGCTCTTCAGAGTCTTGTACGACGTGTTACGTCTGGGGTGTAGGCTCGGGTCATGAAAAACATGGTATCAAAGCACACGATTTTGGGATGGTTTTAGAATGATGTCTCATAAGCCATGTTTAGTAGAGTCTTATTCATGAGTATGAAGAGCGCCACATTTATGAATGAGAGGCTATAAGATGTTAGGAAATTTCAGTTTCTTCGTTACTCTTAAGTAGTGCCATAGAGTTTAACTCTATAAAGTCCTTTTCGTAACCCTTCCATTGTGTCTTCAGGATATGAATACACGAAGGGCTAATGCAAGAAGGATGGAAGAGGAGAATGTGAATGAGGGAGTTCCTTCCCAAGGTCCCGCAGGTCCTCAAGGTCCTAAAGTTCCTCAAGCTCCTATTGATTTGGCGACTATGAAAAATGTAGAAATATGGTCGGCTCTCCAAATATTGACCCAATCTGTGACGGCCCAAGTAAATAGGGATTCTAGGGCTCCTGTAAATCCTAACTCCGTGGCTTCAAGATTGAGAGATTTTACAAGAATGAACCCTCCCGTGTTCCACGGCTCCAAAGTGGAAGAGGATCCACAAGGGTTTATTGATGAGGTCTATAAAGTGCTTGATGTTATGAGAGTGTCTCCACAAGAGAAAGAATAAGTAGCCACCTACTAATTGAAGGATGTGGCTCAGTTATGGTATGAGAAATGGAAGGGTGAGAGACCTGTAGGAGTGGGCCCGGTAGATTCAGAATTTTTTGAATCGGTAATTCTTGATAAATTCTCTCCCCTATAGTTGAGGGAGAAAAAATTGCAATAGTTCATAAATCTTGGACAAGGGTGTTTGAGTGTGAAAGAGTACTCCCTTAAATTCACTCAATTGTCCAAGTATGCAACAACCTTAGTGGCGGATTATAGGGCCAAGATGAACAAATTTGTTATGGGGATATCCGACTTAGTAGTAAATGAATGTCATTCGGCAATGCTCATCCCAAGTATGAATATTTCATGTATCATGGTTCATGCCGAACAAATTGAGGAACAAAAGCTCAAACAAGTGAATAGGGAAGTAAAGAGGGCTAGGACCGATGATGGGAATTCTTCCAAGAGTAGGTCCGATGAACAAGGTCAACCAAGGTTCAAAAAGAGGTCCTTCAACCAAGATTCTTCAAACACACCTAGGGTTAACCAAGAGAAAGGTAGTGGGCCTCTATTTCCTAAGCCTACTTGCACCAATTGTGGAAAGAAGCACCATGGGAAGTGCCTAGCCGGTATGGATGGTTTCTATGGTTGTGGAAAGACGGATCATCAAGTTAAGAATTTCCCTACACTTATGACAAAAGAAAGAGAGGCTAAGAAAGCTTCTATTAATGGAACGATTCCTATTCCTCCTAATTATGGTCGCTTTTATGCACTCCGGCATAAAGAGGACAAAGTATCTCTTTCGGATGAAGGCACCGATATGTTGATAATCCCCTATAGATGTAAAAGTTTTATTAAGGTTCCTCTGCTAATTGTTAGATTTTCATGTTAGCCTTAGTAGGGATTTGTTTACTAGAAAGGGGGAAATGGTATCCTTACCAGGCAAGATTGTTGAGAGTTCAGATATCCTCATCTCTTTCTTCTATTCTTATTCTACCTTGAGACAAAGAGTTCCTTGTGACTTTTGTCATGTTTTGGTGTCAAGTGTGATTTATGTGTCTCCATGATCTCCATATGTTATGCATGTTCTTGATGAAATTATGTTTAATAAGAAAATAAGTTTTCATGGTTTATGTATTCCTCGTGTTGTAGTGCATTTAGTATGAGTTGCATATATGCTTCATCGGATGAATCGTTGAACATGCTTTACTGTGCTTTTTGAGAGTAATAGCATAATTGGTTTCATGATATTATGATGAGTATGAATTGAGTTGGAGAAGGTAGTTCCTCCAATGAATTTGTGAAATGTTGGAGTTCTCATGCATAATGGGTTGCTAAATGTAGTTTCTACTTCCTTGTGGTGCATTGATTATGTAAAGATGGAGTTGATGTTTCCTCCTTTGAATTGTGCATTATTTTGATGTTGCATGCATGATGGGCTGCTGGGTTTGAGTCTTTAATTCCGTAGGGTGTCTAGATTGTCATTCGAGGGCGAATGTTCCCAAGGGGGAGATAATGTAACACTCCAGAAAAAAAGTACACTAATCTAGAGCCTCAAGTTAGGGTTCTAGAGTTGGGTATTGTTGAAAGATCATTCTCCCCATACCCTTACACAAGACTATGCATGAAATGTCTATGACTAGGATAATGTTATTGTGTTGATTGAAAGGCTATTCTCAATTATACACTTGTGAATGATGATTATATGTTGTGAAGGGTTTTCTCATCAATTGATATACCTTGAATTGGTAGGCTTAGGGCATCCTCTTCATGTGTGTAATAATGAACCATGAATCGATATGCCAATGGCTTTACTTTCGTAAATGACTAATGAAGTATCCTTACGCTTCATATTGAATTGGTAGACCAATGGTATCCCTTTCATGATGATTCAATGAAATAATGTAACGATGAACCTTGAATCGATAAGCCTAAGGCATTCCTTTCATAAGGGACTAATAATGAACCTTGAATCAATAGGCCAATGGTACCCCTTTCATGAGGATTCAATGAGCCATTCTAATGATGTACCTTGAATTGGTAGACCTAATGGTAGCCCTTTCATGTGTAACAATGTACCTTGAGTTGGTAGGCCAATGGCATTCCTCTCATGTGTTATAATGTTAAAAGAGAATAAATTATTCTATGGGAGTTTTATGCTTAGCACTAAGTAGATATTGTGGGAGTGGAAGCTCTCCCTATGTTAGGCTGGGTTTCTAGTAACAACCTTCATATCCCATAACTGTGTGCCCACATAGGATATTAGCTAGTGGATCCACCTAAGCGAAAATGTTACCAGTTCTACCTTAGGCAAGTAGACCAACTCATTTCGGTGTTGGACATCACACCGGATTCCATGCTTTGCTCATATGGTCTATGTCGGTTAGGGCTTATTACCTTCATGTGACTTATGTGATATGGTTAATGAAAAGGTTCTATGAAGTATGGGTGGTATTATGGGATGCCATTCATGCATTGCACGAGTAGGGTTTGAGTGGTTATGGATGTCATAATGTCTAATGAAATGAATATGCTTATAATAATGCTATTGAGAATATCGACATGAAGGCAAAATATAATGACGAATGCCTAACTTGTATTGATGTTATGAGTTGCTTTCCTTGATATGACTTATTAAATGAGAATGTTCCTTATCTATGACTATTAACTAAAGATGATAATGAAAAATGGTAAGTATGTTATGGTGGCCTCAAAGTGGTACTTAGTATTATGGGATGCCATTCCTACATTGCACAAGTATAACTTAGTGTTACTTAAGATGATGTTTCTATTATGTTATAATGATATGCATGTTGAATATGCTTGTGTCCTATGCTTTTATACTAAAGTTCATGATGCTTCTCAAACTTGACATATAGCATGGTTTTCAACTAAAATGTCCTTTTTAGCATGATTTGCATGGCTATCATACTTAGTACATTTTTGTACTAACCCATATTTCTTCTACATATTGCTACAAATTGTAGGTTCCGGTTCTTAAGGTGATCTCGTTGGATTCAAGCTTGGATTGACTATTCTCTTAACTTGCAGTGTGTCATCAAGATTCAAGCTTGGATTGATTATTCTCTTTAGTAGTTTCTTTCATGTCATTTTATGTTTCTGACTATGTTGAAGGGTTGTGACTCTATTATTGATCAAAGTTGTATTAGATGTCCATATGAGACAAAGTTAGACTTCCGCTGTTTTTTAATAATGACTTCGACTGTATGGTTAAAAAAAATTAAATTCGATGCCATTTTCTTAAGTCTTATGTTATGAATGTTGTAAGGCTTTTATTAGACTCTTTGGAGTCTTGTACGCCGTGTTACATCCGGGGTGTAGGATTGGGTGGTGACAAACATGGTATCACAGCACACGATTTTGGGATGGTTTTAGGATATTGTCTCATAAGCCACGTCTAGTACAGTCTTGCTCATGAGTGTGAAGTGCACAACATTTATGAATGAGAGGCTATATGATGTTAGGAAATTTCACTTTCTCCGTTACTCTTAAGTCGTGCCATAGAGTTTAGCTCTATAAATTCCTTTTCCTAACCTTTCCATTGTGTCTTCAGGATATGAATACACGAAGGGCTAATGCAAGAAGGATGGAAGAGGAGAATGTGAATGAGGGAGTTCCTCCCCAAGGTCCTGAAGGTCCTAAAGTTCCTCAAGCTCCTATTGATTCGACGACTATGAAAAATGTAGAAATATGGTCGGCTCTCCAAATATTGACCCAATTTGTGACGGCCCAAGTAAATAGGGATTCTAGGGCTCATGTAAACACTAACTCTGTGGCTTCAAGATTGAGAGATTTTACAAGAATGAACCCTCCCGTGTTCCATGACTCCAAAGTGGAAGAGAATCCACAAGGGTTTATTGATGAGGTCTCTAAAGTGTTTGATGTTGTGAGAGTGTCTCCACAACAGAAGGCATAATTAGCCACCTACCAATTGAAGGATGTGGCTTAGTTATGTTATGAGCAATGGAAGGGTGAGAGACCTGTAGGAGCGGGCCCGGTAGATTCAGAACTGTTTGAGTCGGTAATTCTTGATAAATTCTTTCCCCTATAGTTGTGGGAGCAAAAATTGCAATAGTTCATAAATCTTGGACAAGGGCGTTTGAGTGTGAAAGAGTACTCCCTTAAATTCACTCAATTGTCCAAGTATGCTCCAACCTTAGTGGCGGATTCTAGGGCCAAGATGAACAAATTTTAATGGGGATATCTGACTTGGTAGTCAATGAATGTCATTCGGCAATGCTCATCCCAAGTATGAATATTTCACGTATTATGGTTCATGCCGAACAAATTGAGGAACAAAAGCTCAAGCTAGTGAATAGGGAAGTAAAGTGGGCTAGGACCGATGATGGGAATTCTTCCAAGAGTATGTCCGATGAACAAGGTCAACCAAAGTTCAAAAAGAGGTCCTTCAACCAAGATTATTCAAACACACTTAGGGTTAACCAAGAGAAAGGTAGTGGGCCTCCATTTCCTAAGCCTACTTGCACCAATTGTGGAAAGAAGCACCATAGGAGTGCCTAGCCGGTACGGATGGTTGCTATGGTTGTGGAAAGACGGATCATGAAGTGAAGAATTGCCCTACACTTATGGCAAAAGGAAGATAGTCCAAGAAAGCTTCTCATAGTGGTACAGTTCCTATTCCTCCTAATTATGGTCGTTTTTATGCACTTCGGTCTTAAGAAGAAAAAGTAGCCCTTCCGGATGAAGGCACCGATATGTTGATAATCCCTTATAGATGTAAAAGTTTTATTAAGGCTCCTCTGCTAATTGTTAGATTTTCATGTTAGCCTTAGTAGGGGTTTGTTTACTCCCAAGGGAGAGATGGTATGCTTAGAAGGCAAGATTATTGAGAGTTCCGATATCCTCATCTCTTTCTTCTATTCCTATTCTACCTTGAGACAAAGAATTCCTTGTGACTTTGTTCATGTTTTGGAGTCATGTGTGATTTATGCGTTTCCATGATCTTCTTATGTTATGCATGTTCTTGATGAAATCATGTTTAATAAGAAAATATGTTTTCATGATTTATGTATTCCTCATGTTGTAGTGCATTTAGTATGAGTTGCCTATATGTTTCATGAGATGAATCGTTGAACATGCTTTGCTGTGCTTTGGAGAGTAATAGCATAATTGGTTTCATGATATTATGATGAGCATGATTTGAGTTGGAGAAGGTAGTTCCTCTAATGAATTTGTGAAATGTTGGAGTTCTCATACATAATGGGTTGCTAGATGTAGTTCCTACTTCTTTGTGTTGCATTGATTATGTTAAGATGAAGTAGATGTTTCCTCCTTTGAATTGTGCATTATTTTGATGTTGCATGCATGATGGGCTGCTAGTTTTGAGTCTTTAATTCCGTAAGGTGTCTAGATCGTCATTCGAGGACGAATGTTCCCAAGGGGGAGATAATGTAACACTCCAGAAAACTAGTAGACTAAACTAGAGCGTCAATTTAGGGTTCTATAGTTGGGTATGAGAGCAAAGGTCATAGATAAGACTTCCCGTGCATAGAATGAGGGATTTAGGGGTTAAACGTCTAGGTACGTGTTAGACCCCACAATTTGATAGACCATCTAGGGTTGAATTGAGGGTTGCAAGGGCGAGTGCCAAGGCAATAGGGGCAAAGCCTAAGACAAAGGCCAAGGCTACCCTAACCTTGGCCAAGCACTACCCAAGCTCACGACCACCTTCACGACCAGTTTTCTTGACCACGGTTCATGGGAGGTCTCGTGAAGCTCCCTTAGAATAGTGGAAGGCAAGGCCTTGAGGCCAAGCTACTGCCTAAGGACGACGAGCCACTTCACGGCCAGTGGTCATGACCACGGCTCGTGGGAAGGCTCGTGGTCATGCCTTAGCATTGTGGAGTCAAAGTCACAAAATCTTAGCTACTGCCCAAGGACCACGGGTAGGACCACGGCTCATGGACTTGACCACTGCTCGTGAACCTTGCCGTGGTGCCTGGGAGTGGGCTGCCTAAGGAGGGTCTTTTTGGTAAATTCCTTTTTAGTTGGTTTTAAATGGGGATCATTTTAAATGGACTTTATACACATATATAAACTATTATAAGTCATAAACCACCCCATTAACTTCATTAACCCCCAAGACCCAAATCAAAAACCAAAAGTTCATCATTTCTCTCTCTAAAACTCAAAGAAGAAGAAGAAGAAGAAGAGTAGAATTGGAGCTAGAGTTTGGATAATTCAAGGCTTCTTCCTCAAAATCTTTGAAGATTCCTAATTAAGGTATGGTGGCTTTTAATCAATGGATAGCTTTCACCTATAGAGTCACTTCAAAACTAGATTTCAAAGTTTACAATTTTCCTAAATTCAAGGGTTTTACTCCAATGTCATGGGTTCTCTACTAAAACGTTTTCAATGGCTTAATTATGAAGGATTATGATTGAATTGATGATTATTTTATTGATTTATGATGAAATCCCCAAAGAACCCATGAATTCCCCATATTACTAAATTGTGATCTCATAATGTGGGTCGATTAATTATAGAAGCATGTGAATGGATTATGTGTGTATTGATTGAGCTTATTGAATCATGATATTCTACTTATCTAGTGCAGAAATTCTAGATGTTTGGGTTGAATGTTATTCATGGTCCTTGAAGGGCTAATTATGAGGGTTTGTACATGTTTATGAGAATTGGGTATGAGCTTATGATTCACTTAGAAAGTGAAGATCATATGACTATGGTGTAGTTGTGGTATTGTTGAAAGATCATTCTCCCCATACCCTTACACATGACTATGCATGAAATGTCTATGACTATGGCAATCTTGTTGTGTTGATTGAAAGGCTATTCCCAATTATACACTTGTTAATGATGATTATATGTTGTGAAATGTCTTCTCATTAATAGATATACCTTGAATTTATAGGGTTAGGGCATACTCTTCATGTGTGTAATAATGAACCATGATTCGATAGGCCAATGTCATTCACTTTGTAAATGACTGATGAAGTATCCTTAGGCTTTGTCTTGAATCAGTGGACCAATGGTATCCCTTTCATGATGAGTCAATGAACTAATGTAATGATGAACCTTAAATCGGTAGGCCTTAGGCATTCCTTTCATAAGGGACTAATAATGAAACTTGAATCGATAGGCCAATGGTACCCCTTTCATGAGGATTCAATGAGCCATTCTAATGATGTACCTTGAATCGGTAGACCTAATGGTAGCCCTTTCATGTGTAACAATGTACCTTGAGTTGGTAGGCCAATGGAATCCCTCTCATGTGTTATAATCTTAAAACAAAATGAACTACTCTATGGGAATTTAATGCTTAGCACCAAGTAGATATTATGGGGGTGCAAGCTCTTCCTATATTAGGTCGGGTTTCTAGTAACAACCTCCATATCTCATAAATATGTTCCCACATAAGATATTAGCTAGTGGATCCATCTAAGCTAAAATGTTACCCGTTCTACCTTAGGCAAGTAGACCAACTCTTTTCGGTGTGGGACATCACAACGGATTCCATGCTTTGCTAACATGGGCTATACCGGTTAGGGCTTATTCCATCATGTGAGTTATGTTCTATGGTTACTCAAGTGGTTTTATGAAGTATGGGCGGTAGTATGGATGCCATTCATGCATGGCACGAGTAGGCTTTGAGAGTGGTTATGGTGTGTTCCTCGAATCTCATAATGTCTAATAAAATGAATATGCTTACAATAATTCTATTTAGAATATCGACATGAAGGTTAAATGTAATGATGAATGCTTGACTTCTATTTATGTTATGAGTTGCTTTCCTTGATATGACTTATTAAGTGAGAATTTTCCTTATCTATGACTATTAACTATGGATGAGAATGAAGAATGGTAAGTCTGTTATGGTTTCCTAAAGTTCATGATGCTTCTCAAACTTGACATATAGCATGGTTTTCAACTAAAATGTCCTTTTTAGCATGATTTTTTCATGGCTATCATACTAAGTGCATTTTTGTACTAACCCATATTTCTTCTAAATTTTTCTACACAGTGTAGGTTCCGGTTCTTAAGGTGATTTAGTTGGATTCAAGCTTGGATTGACTATTCTCCTAGCTTGCGGTGAGTCTCAAGGTTCGAGGACATATGAGTCCTTAGTAGTTTATTTCATGTGATTTTATGTTTCAGACTATATGGAAGGGCTGTGACCCTATTATTGATTCAAAGTTGTATTAGATGGCCACGTGAGACAGTTAAATTTCCATTGTTTTTAATTAAAGACTTCGATTATATGGATAAAAGTTTAGAAATTCCGTGCCATTTTATTATATTTTATGTTTTGAATGCTATGAGGCTTGTATGAGCCTCTTCGGAGTCTTGTACGCCGTGTTACATCTGGGGTGTAGGCTCGGGTCGTCATAGGGATTAAGTATTCTCAAAGAGCAAATGTTTTCACATTTAAGATGAGAGGAAACAACGATTTCCAAAAGATTTTTCATGAGTAGTTTTGAGTTCCATCTCTTTTACGAGATAAGCTTTTTGAGTAATAACCGCAAATCACAGAGAAAAAGTTACATTTTTAAACATATCATCTGAGTATATTTTGGGAGTAGTATTGAACACCAACATGGGGATTAGTTCATAATAGCTCAAGTCTCCATAAACCATGTAGTCATCGTGGGTAGAAAGGGTCAAACTTTTTAGATGATTCCTTAATATTTTTTATCACAAACTAGTGAATCCACTCAGTTGAGGCGTTCTATATCCCGGTAAGTTATAGGATAGTTTTGGCAGCGTAGGCGAGACATTGTATCATCACATAGCTCATAATGATGGTTGTCGGTTAGAGAAACTCCCACATAATTAAATTATACTTTACTATATCAATTGAGTTGTCATTGTATTTTTTTCAATATATTGAATTGCTACCTACTGTTTAAATGCTTTACATAAACTGCATATTTATTGGTGTTTATTTCTGCAGTGAGTTAAGTATCCATGAATTGAGTAAAGCTGAGGTAATTGTTTCTTTCAGAATTCAGTTCAAGCTTATGTCATTTTAGTTTTCCCCTGGCATGCTCGTACATTCAATGTACTCACGCCATTTGGCCTGCATCATTTTTTATTGCAGATACAGGTAACCAGGATCAGCATCCAGCACTTCGTTGATCCAATCGAGCACTCAGAGTCTTTTGGTGAACCTCTTTGCTTTCCAGAGGATCCCTCTTATTGCTTTTTTTTTTATTTTAGTCGCTAGGATGATCGAGGGTCTTGTCCCTACATTCCTCATAGTATTAGAGGTTTCATAGATAATTAGACATTAGTAGTTCATTTGTTTTATTGATTTCAGTTGTTTTGTTATAAGACATCAGTTGCCTTATTGGTCAGTTGAATGTTTCCTTTATAACATTCTAGTTTATTACATGAATTTATCTTTGTTGAGTAACTGTTCCGCTGAGAGTTAAGCTAGGCCAAGGGTTCGCTTGGGGCCAACAATGGTTCTCGAGTGCCAGCCCCACCCAGGGTGTAGGCTCGGGGTGTGACATTAAAGATCCAAAACAATCAGATTTTCATCTCTTAATCCATCATTCTCTTCTCTCTCAAACCCTAAGGAAAAATCAAAGTAAAAGACTCCATTCAATATTCTTTCAATCTTTTTCAAGATTCTTTCAATATTTTTCAAGACTCTTTCAATATTTTTCAAGATTCTTCTTCAAGGTAAGTCTTTCTCCAAGAATTTCATTCTTTCCAACTCTAATTCCTTCATATAATTATGAATAACTAATTAAAATCATTATTCTTGTCCCTAGAGATTTCAAGAATCTCAAGAAAGCTTTTCTTGATTGTTTACCTTCAAGCTAGGGTTTCAAGGATTCTAATCAAGTTCTTCTTCAAGATTCTTCAGGAACCCTGTTCTTCCAGGTATGTAAGGCTATCATAGTATTGGACTAGTTGCTCCTCACGCCCTCCATCTACTTCCAAATTAGTAAAAGAGTAATCTAGGATTCTATCCCTAGATTTGAGTTCTTGAGTTCCTGTTTCTTTTTGAAATTCTATTCCTAATTATTGAATTGATATATGTTATGCATTAAAATTCTTGACTTGATTCATTCATGTGTATATTTTGAGCATGAATCATATAGCTTGAGTATTTTTGAACGGATAAATATCATTGAGTTATGAGTTTTGAGTTCTTAAGTTCTTGAGTCTTGAGTTCTGAGTACTCAGTTTTGTTATTGCTATTAAGATCCCTGAGTTGGGTTGTTCATGCCCATAATTCCACATGAACCCTATGATTTGAGTTATAAATTTTAAAAAGTTTTTTAAAGCGAACACTTGAGTTCTTAAACTAAGTTTTGAGAAAGTAAAGATGAGTTTTGAGAAAAAGAATTATTAAAACATGATTAGTATGACAATCGAGTATGCCATCAATGTATGAGTAGTATGGTATCTGGATATACCATCAATGTTTATGCAGTATGACTTCCCGAGTCATCAATGATCCTATTAAAATATGATATTGATATGTAGAAAGAATTTTTAAGTACGAATTGAGTAAGAGTATAAGGGGACTATGTATTACCAGAGGTATCAACTTTTACATTGATAAAAGAGAAACTGAGATTTCTAAATGAGTTTGAGTTCAATAGATATTTCAAGAGCAAATACCTCTTTTGAGAGGATAGTTTGAGCTATTATCTCAAACCAGAGGAAGAGTTATGTTTTTAAACATATGATCATGAGTACATATTATGGGGAGTACTATTGAGAACTGATATGGGGACGAGTTCAGACAACTCAAAGTCCTTATAAAGCATGTATGCCAACATGGGTAAAGGGTCATACTTTTTAGATGATTCCTTATCGCTTTTTAAGCATAGCTTAGTGGACCCACTTAGTTGAGATGTTTTATACCCCGGCAAGGTATAGGAAACTTCTGGCAGTGTGGGTGAGACGTTGTATCATCACGTAGCTCATAGTGATGGTTGTTGGTAAGAAAATCTCCCAAATTAAGTTAAAAGTGTATTTTTATTATATCACGTATTATGTTGAGTTTCGGAGGTCAGTAAGTGTTTTGTAAAGTTATAAATGATTTCATTCCTTTAATCCTTTACATTTAGTTGAGTTTATGTTTTATCTATTGTAGTCGTTTGATTCAGATATTTGTTATTCACTTATATTAAATACTCGTCCATTCAATGTACTGAGGTCATTCCACCTGCATCTTTTAATGATATAGATATATGTTCTTAGGATCCTCAACAAGAGTCCATTGAGATCACTTCATGCGCTCGTCAGCTTGTGACTAATACCTTCTATCTTTGGAGGACTCCAGTTTTATGAGTTGTCAGTAGTAGTTCTTTTGAGGAGTCGTGGGTCTTGTCCCAACACTCATCATTGTACAGTAGAGGCTTCATAGATAGACAATTTTGGAGTGTCTTTCAGTTTCAAATGTTTTATTTAAAACTTATGTTTCTTACACAGTATATTCAGTTCAGTTTTGAGATACAATAAATTGTTTCTAAGCATTTCTTTAAATTTAATGCTTATGTATGATTGAGTTAGGCTTCCACTAGTAGTCAGCTAGGATGAGGGTTCGCTTGGGGACCAACAATGGTTCTCGAGTGCTAGCCACGTCTAGGGTGTAGGCTCGGGTCGTGATAAATATGGTATTAGAGCATAGAGTTCAAGTGTCCTAGAGTGTCTATTAAGCTGTGTCAAGTAGGATCTTATTTTTAGTTGTGAGGGCCCCATTTCTATAAATAAGGGACTACAAACATTTAAGAAAAGTTTCCCTTCTTTCATAATTTAAATCGTGCAGTAGAAATGTGTCACAAAGATTTTTTTCTAACTCATGCTTTCTCATAATCCATTCGACTACCCCTCATACTCATGGTAGTTGAAAATCAAAGCCAGGTCCTTATCGATGAGTTACTCTCAGCAAAAGTCTTAAGAAAGTCCTGAGACTGTAGAGGGGCTAGAAGGAAGCCTCTGAGTGAGCTTAAGTGTTTAGATTCAAAAGAATGCACTCTTATTCATGTGATTCGTACATTTGAGCTAAAGCAAGATGTACTCCCAGACTCTCTTCTCTAAGCCTTGTTTCAGTTAAGACCCTTATGAGGAAATATATTTTAGAGTTGGGGTAGTATTTTCACCCGAAAATATAGTATGAGTTATAATGTTATAAGCACTAGTAGTAAAACTGCCCAGAGTTAGAAGAATACATGCATAGGTTCAGTAATCTAAGAAAGGGAGATACTGATGAGGAAAGCTATGTTATTATAATCATGCACCTAGTAAGTTAGTAATGATAAATTTTTCCTTATGGGTAGAATAAGAAATGATGAGTTTGTTTAGAATGCATGATAGGAGGTAGAGTAAGAGTTACTAGTTAGGATAAGTTACAGTATGCTTTAACTAAAAAGGCGGTTATGATGATGTGTCAGTGTGCTGGTAACGACCAAGTGTACGTGCTGGATAGAAAAGCATGACTATTCATGAGGTTATAGAACTAAGCAAGGCTTATGATTTTTTCAGGGAGAGCCCATAATATTGAAAGGGGTCGTTTGGTACAAAGATTAATAATGCAGGGATTAGTAATTTAGGAATTAGTAGTGCAGGGATTATTTCTACCAAGTGTTTGGTTCATTGTTTCCCACCTCATCTTGGGCTTGGATTAAAACGTTATAATTTTTTTTCCAATTAGACCCTTGAATTATTATGCAATTTGGTTAAAGTAAATAATTGCCGGATAATTTTTGTATGGCCTTCTAACTAGCTATGAGAAGAACAATTTTGTTGTCATGTTTGCCTTTTTTTCACTTAAATTATTTGAGGATAAATAATTATCATCTTAGTAAATTGATCACTTACAAAATGTCAATTTTCATTTTTTTAAAAAAAAGATAAACTATCAACTTTTAAAATTGAAAAGGCAGTAAACAATAGTAAAATTGATTAAATCATCTACATTTACACATAAAAATTGCAAGTTATAGTTTTAACATGTATGGTCATGTTGTGATATATTTGCCATTTTAATTAGTTAATCTTAAACAACTCAGATTTCAAATATTGTATTAATTTGTATTGGATTTATTTAGTAAAAAACTCTCTCTAAATAATTTGTAAGTTAATTTATTTAAATAAATTTACTAGTACAAATATAAAACATAAAATCAAGAAAATAAACAAAATAATTAAAATGATTTGAGGAAAATTTTTGTCTTTACATAGACTTATCACATGGTATTATATCTCATGTATTACTAATACCTCTAAATGGAAGATATTAGTAATACATCCTATAATACCATGTAGGAGGTATAACTAATCCATGGATTAGTTGTACATAGACCCAATTTCCTACCAAATATAGTACTAAATAATACCATACATAATACATGGACTATTTATTTTAAGGCGGCCTACCAAACGACCCCAAAGTGTTATAGAACTAATTAGGCAATGATGTATAGTGAATGAGTGAATAGTACTTAAGTTGTGAAGTGGAATGTGGCAGTAATATGTAAGGATGTAGACTGATAGATAAAGATTGACTACTTGTCATGAGGTTTTAGTAGGCGAGTGTTTCTAAAATTTTATCTAGTAGTAGTAAGTTGGTCTGGTAAGAGAGCAATCATATTAATATCCGGGTTTAGTAATAACCATTAAGATTGAATTTGAGATGAGCATCGTGATCAAAAGAATGGCAACATAATGGTGATGGTGTTAGCCTTGAGATCTGATCTGGTAGACTTGACATAGAGTAGGTGAGGAATTGAGATGTTAGCTGCAATGAAGATGAGTGGTACAATTGAGAGATCCTAACTTTTAGATAAGGGCAGTGAAGTGTGGCTAAGTAGTAAGAGTAACAAGAGCATTAAGAGGTGTATCGAGATTGTATGTAATTAGATGAGGTTTCAATTAAGTTAATGATTTTCCATGTGTGCCTAGATAGTATATTGGAGCTGTCAATGTGGAATAGGCTGATGTAAGCATTATTATTTTTCCTTAAGAGTTAGATGAAGCGGCCTTATAAGCAAATGAGAAGAGGTTAATAGAAGCATCTGAGAAAGAGGTCCTAGAAGGAGTCTTATTACCTGCTTATGGAGAGTTTCGTAGCCATGAGGTAAGCCTTTCAGAGTATTAAAAGGAATGTAGACCGGTTTAGAGAAAAGGAAATAGGTCCATTATTTTCAAGTGTTAGTTTTAGACCAAAGGGGGAGATAATAAGATGAGAAATGAAGTCAAGTGTTGAGAATGAGATAGTTATGTCTTCCGAAAAAGTTGTAGGGGTACATCAATCCATTCATACTCTAGCGTATTGTCATTTCAACATCATGATGATGTTTCTTATATCAAAATTGTGTTCATGACCTATGCTCATATACTATAGAGAGATTCACATCTATGCTTATTATTCATAATGAGGGGCATAGACTTTAGCCCATTGATCTCAATCTTACTCCATAAGGCTATGCCTATCAGTCTCATGCTATAAACCTATTCGTATAAAGCAATCATGTCTCACAATATGTTCAGTCTCACAAATACATGATTTACTCTCCATGGCTGGCAACATAATGTTATCCCATGCATATTCTTATATCAAATATCTCGAATGAATCGTGCTTATGATCTTTCGCCCTAAAGTTCTTTCAGTAATCCTTTTTAGTTTTGCGAGTGGTATTGTTGATAATAGTTGTGTGATGATAGAGAAGAGGATTGCTATTTTCTTATTGTGATAATGCAGATATATTTATTCCATCTAAGGTTAAAAATGTGGAGGAAAAAGGAGATAAGGTTTAACGATGAGTAATAATTCAATTCCCGGTAATAATGCATGAAAATTTTGTTAGTAGAAGTCATGAGATAATGATAAATTCGTAGAAGGAGTGGTTAGTAGGAGTACATGGAATGGATGTAGTACTAGGCTTGAATATAGTAAGAGTAACCCCTTTCCATTCTCAGTCCAACCGTCATTCGAGGACGAATGATCCTAAGGGGGAGATATTGTAACACCCCAAAAATTTCTGAGTCAAGACCCAAACTATTCTTCATTTACATGTAAGGCTATATCAGGTGATTCTTAAATTGCTCATATTTGTAAAGGTAAATTATTTATTGTGGAAATAATCTTGGATGTCAAGTAAGGTCACTAGAAACACCTAGCAAAGAGTTGAGTTGAAAGTTTCCTTACGGATTAAGTTTTGATGTAAGATTCTCTTTGGGTCAACTTCAAACGACCATATCTCTTAGAATATAAAGAGTTATGTGGCCCATATCCTATCAGCTTAAAGGTACTTGAATCTTCTTTATAACTCCACCAATTTTGCAACTATCCGAGTTTTGAGTAAAAAGTTATGACCATTTTAGTAACCTGGTACAGTGTTGTGACGAATTTGCCGACGGGAAAACATCAAAATGGGTCATTTTTGTCTTTTTACCTCTAAGAAAACCCTAAAGAATTTTTTTGACTAATTAAAGACCCAAAAAATCAGATTTTCATCTCTTAATCCATCATTCTGTTCTCTCTCCGACCCTAAGTTAAAACCTTAAGGAAAAATCAAAGTGGAACACTCCATTTCAATCTTTTCCAAGATTCTTTCAATCTTTTTCAAGATTCTTTCAATTTTTTTCAAGATTCCTCTTCAAGGTAAGTCTTTCTCCATGAATTCCATTCTTTCAATCCATCATTCTCTTCTCTCTAAAACTCAAATTCCTATATATAATTATGAATAACTAATGAAAATCATAATTCTTGGCCATAGAGATTTCAAGAAACTAATTCAAGAATCTCAAGAAAGATTTTCTTGATTGTTTACCTTCAAGCTAGGATTTCAAGGCTTCTAATCAAGTTCTTCTTCAAGATTCTTCAAGAACCTTGTTCTTCTAGGTATGTAAGGTTATCATAGTGCTGGACTACTTTGTACTCACGCCCTACATCTACTTTCAAATTAGTAAAAGAGTAATCTAGGATTCAATCCCTAGATTTGGGTATTCTTGAGATAAGTTGATTTCAGTTCTTGAGTTCCTATTTCTTTTTTAAATTATATTCCTAATTATTGAATTGATATATGTTGTGCATTAAAATTCTTGAGTTGATTCGTTCATGTCTATATTTCAGTATTAACCCTATGAATTGAGTATTTTTAGAGGAGAAATATCGTTGAGTTATGACTTTCGAGTTCTTGAGTTCATGAGTCTTGAGTTCTGAGTACTGAGTTTACTTATTTCTATTAAGATCCCTAGGTTGATTCGTTCATGTTCGTAATTCGACATGAACCCTATGATTTGAGTTATAAATTTTGAAAAACATTTCAAAAGTCAACACTTGAGTTCTTAAACTGAGTTTTGAGAAAGTAAAGATGAGTTTTGAGAAAAGAGTTTCTAAAGCATGATTAGTATGACATTGAGTATACCATCAATGATTAGCAGTATCGTAACTAGATATACGATCAATGTTTGTGCATTATGACTTCTTGAGTCGTCAATGATCATATTAAAATATGATTTTGATATGTTTTGAGAAAGAGTTTTGATGTATGAATTGAGTAAGAGTAGAAGGGAACTATATATTCCCTGAGGTATCAATTATTACATTGACAAAAGAGAATTTCTAAATAAGTTATGAGTTCAAAAGATATTCCAAGAGAATTTACCACTTTTAGGAAGGTAGTTTGAGCAATTATCTCAAACTAGAGGAAGAGTTATGTTTTCAAACATATGAGCTTGAGTATATATTATTGGAAGTATTATTGAGCACCGATATGGGGACGAGTTCAGACAGCTCAAAGTCCTCATAAACTATATATGCGAACATGGGTAAAGGGTCATACTTTTTAGATGATTCCTTATTGCTTTTTAAGCATAACTTAGTGGATCCACTTAGTTGAGGTGTTCTATATCCCGACAATATATAGAACAGTTCTGACAGAGTTGGCTAGACGTTGTATCATCATGTAGGTCATAGTGATAGTTGTCGGTTAGAGAATCTCCCAAATTAAGTTAAAAGTGTATTTTTATTATATCACTTATTATGTTGAGATTTAGAGGTGAGTAAGCGTTTTTGTAAAGTTTTAAATGATCTCATTCATTTAATCCTTTACATTCAGTTGAGTTTATGTTTTATTTACTATAGTCCTTTCATTCAGATATTTGTTAATCAGTTATATTACATACTCGTACATTCAATGTACTGATGTCATTTGACCTGCATCTTTTAATGATGCAGATAAAGGTTCTTATGATCCTCAATAAGAGTCCATTGTGATCACTTCATCCGTTCATCAGCTTTTGAGTAAGACCTCCTATCTCCGAAGGACTCGAGTTTAATGAGTTGTTAGTAGTAGTTCTGTTGAAGAGTCATGGGTCTTGTCCCAACACTAATCTTTGTACAGTAGAGGCTTCATAGATAGAGAATTTGGAGAGTCTTTCAGTTTTAGATGTTTTATTTAAAACTTATGTTTCATACTCAGTATATTCAGTTCATTTTGAGATACAGTAAATTGTTTTTAAACATTTCTTTTAATTTAATGTTTAATAGTTTGATAAGAAACATCAAGTGAGTGACATATTTTTAAATTTTAAATTAATTACTTTTAAGCAGTCAACTGTCAATTTTAAATGTTAATAGTAAGCTAATTCCAATAGAGCTACAGAAATTTTAAAAAATGTTCAAAAGGGAAAAGTGAGGGAGTTTTTTTTGGTTATAAAAAGGTAAATCATACTAAAATGAAGTATCCCTTAGATTAACTTCCTCTGTCCAATAATCTCTAAGTCTTTGTAGGTTTATTTGCCATAAACTTTATGAATGCACTTTCATCTTAATCTTCTTCATTGAAATATGCCTCATACACACTCTTAAAATGTCCTTTTAAATTTTGTACTTGACTTTCACAGGTAGCAATTAAAGAATACATCGACATCAATAGGAACCACCATTTTTCAATTTTCTTTTCAGTGGCGTCGCACTGAAGATGCACCCATAAAATCTTTATGTTTCTGCATAATTTAAAGAAATTTTTTGAGTGTTTTTTAGAGGAACTAAATCACTTGGTGAATTATGATTCAATTTGTTTCTTTTTAAAATAGCCATACCCTACATTATCGAGTAGTTGTAAATTTAATAAATTTGATTTTGGTGAAATATGAATTGATTCAATACAACCCACCTAATGCAAATATGGCAACTATAAGTAAGTTGTTATCTTCTTCTTTGTGATCTTCTCATAAAAATCACGGTCTATAAGTTGTATTCACTTTCTTTTTTTTAATAAAAAAACTAGTTCTAGTCTTTCCCATTGCTCCTCTTCCTCCTTTATTATTTACTCGATCACAAAATGAATAATTTTATCTTTAAAAGTCATTTAATTTTGTATTTTATTTTATAACACAAAAGTTATTAAAGTAATGGCAATTATCTTAAAAAATCGTTCAAATTTATTTTGTAACAAAAAGTCGATCAACTAATGGTAATTGACTAAGAAAGTATTCAACTTTATTTTATAACACTCCCAAGTCGCATGAGCTGCATCAGTACCCTTGTTTTCTTTCCACTGAGTGAACCAAATTTGAGCCACATCCTTAAGCTGGTAGGATGCCAACTCTACACTATCATTACCAGTCACTTGTATCACTCCAAAGATTTTCTTAACCTCATCAATAAAATTTTGTGGGTCCTCACAAACCTGCGACCTTAGAAACTCAGTAGGATTCATCCGAACAAAATTTTGAACCTTGGCTGGTGCTAACCCACTATTGGTATTCGCCAGAACTGGAAGATGTTGGTTGTTCTAGTTGGCCACACTCTAAGCCAAAAGCTGAATAACATTCCAAAATTCAGCCTTAGTGACCTCATGGTTTGGGACTGGAGGAACTACGTTCGCTTTGCGGGCATTAGCATTCCTTGCCTAAGCTCTATAAGGAGGCATGATCTGAAACGCATAACGACGGATTAGAAAGAATAACATACTCACGCACGATAAAAATAGCAAGAAAGTGAAGTTTTTTCCTAAAACACTTCGTAGCCTCCCTCTCATTATATGTGTTGCACTTCACTCCCATGAAATAGACTCTACTTAGTGTGGCTTTTCAGACATCCTAGGAATCTTAAACCTAATGCTCTGATACCAAATTTATCACGCCCTGAGGCTAACCCCTTGACGTAACACAGGACCTAGGATCACGAGTGATCCTAATCTAACCCCGTGTCTAGCATATCATAAGCATACTAAAAGATAAATGAATAAAATATACTATGCGGAAGCTTAAAATAATAGTTAACTGAAAGATGCGGAATACCCAATACTGATTTAAATGTATAAAAGACTATGATTTTAATGATATTGAACTATCACTCAAAAGGTAAAGTTGAATCTAATACTATGTATGAAAAGCCTCTACTGACTAGAGTTGTTGGGACATGCCCTAGCTAACTCTAGCAAAACTGAAACTGAATTAAAAGACTGATATAGAAAACATGTCTATTGTCCTCGAAGTATGGAGACTCACCACTGAAGCTGTTGAAATGCGGATCGGAAATCGATCTATGAGTGATTTGGATGCTGAGTACCTGAAGCTACATCATGAAAGGATGTAGCATAGAGTATGCGTCAGTACTTGTAATGTACTGAGCATGTTGGCTATCGAATATAGCTGAACAAATACATAAGTTGAACAAGCATACTGAGCAATGATATAATCTGAACTAAATGTAAATGCAGAAATATACTGAAAGTTGAAATATATGCAATGACCAAGTGATAATCATGAAACTAACATGCTGAGACTGAATACTGAAGTATAATTGAAAACCTGGTCAAATGCTCTAGAGTCTGACTGTGGGAGCTACTATTAACCGACATAAAACCACGTGAGCTAAACGTGGAGTCCGATGTATACGCCCCATTGAGAGAACACAATATACCTTGCTAGGGGTATAAACGCATGACTGGAGTGATCACTAAATTTGATGCCCACAGAGGGGACTTATACTCCTACGGGGGTACTCTGAACCCTAATCCAACTCGGTGCTAAGTCTACTCCCAACTGCAAATGTGTAAGACATAACATAACTGAAATATTAGATAGGTCAATCTTTTGACATGCAAATTTGAGAATGCACCATTTAGGAACTGACAATGTAGCATTCGAAAACTGGAGCATGTTTATCTATTTAACTTACGTAGCAAGTGTAATTCCTGAACTAAGAGAATCTACATAACTAGGGTTCTGAGTTTCATGCAAAGAACTAAGCAACAATTTCACGAAAAAATGATAATCTGATTAAGAACACTATAATAGCTAAATCACAACAATTCTGAGGTCTTAGAAATTCTAGGTCTAAACATGATATAGCGAATCAAGAATCTGACTGAATTCTAGGGACCTAGTGGAAGAAAGGAATCCACTAGTGAAATTCCACATACCTAGTGACCAAATTTACGGAGAAATCTTTCGATTTCAAGGCTGGAACTGAAGAAAACTTGTTGCGTGTGCTTGAGAAATCTATCGTCTGTTTCTTCCCTTTTTGCTCTATATTTTTGATGAATTTAGGAGAATGATCGACTAGGGTAGGGTGTAATTAAGTTACTAGGCTTAAACTGAGTAAAATGACGTAGTTTAAATGCCCAACGCATAGGGGAAAGGACCAAAATGACCCTGACTTAATTTTGATGAACCCATCCACGGAGGGAACGACGGTCTGTCATTTGGACTACCGACCGTCGTTTGGGTTCTTCCTTCATGATCTGCCCGACAGAGCTTCACTAAAATGAGCATAACTTTTTACTCCGAGATCGGATTTTAGCAAACTTGGTGGCATTGGAAAGAGGATTCAATTATCTTTCATTTTATAGATCATGAGCCACTTAATTCTTTTTGTGCTAAGAGTTATTACCGTCTGAAGTTGACCCACAACAATTTCCCTCTAACTGGCTGCTGACCGTCACCTACTATTTGTAGGTCCAACCACGGACCGTACTGGTTGACCGTGAGTGGGATCAGACACTATAAAGATTTGGGCCTTAACGACGGAACCCCACCTACAGTCCATGGGTGGTACCGTTGGTACTTGCACCAGTTTTTCTGAAAACTAGAATTTTCTTCATTTTGAGACCCTAGGTGTTAGATTTTCCGTTAAAAAATGTGATTCTTTCATGCAAAGTTGTTCTTATAGAATCTTAATAAAGCATTTTTTTTCATTTGTTTAAATAATGTGACCACTAATACCAAAAAGATCAATTTATCAGCTAGTCTGCCATAAATATCCATTAATCCTAAGCATTGTTAAGTAAATTTAATTATAATCAATTTTAAAAAAAATAAAAGGCAGTTTTAACTAGAGTGTATGAAATCTCCCCATTCAAGAGCGGATCTAGGATTGTTCAAAATCGAATCGAAATTAATAATCCCATCCAAAAATGTTTATTAGTTTATCGGTAATAAGTTATTGATTTAGCGATTTTAATTTTTTTCCCTTAATTTGTGTGATCAATTTGTATCCGTTTGAGATTTATTTTAATAGAATAACCGAAAATAAATTAATAAATTCTATCTATATTATTCGGCGTAAAAAGTCCTAGACTTAGGTTTAATTTCATACTTCCATTTCTAACTGTCCCAAACTATTAGTTATTCTATGTTTTGCTTTTGAGGAAGATGTAATCTATCAACTCATGTACATGGCTCATTTTATTGTCCACCTTGTTTCTAATAAGTGATTTTCATTGATTTCTTGTGTAAAATCTTAGCGGTTAAATCGATAATGATCAATAATCGATAAACTGGTGTTTTAATTATTAAATAATGATTTAGCATATCTACAAATCGATAATTGTTAAGTCAAACCGAGAAATTTGAAAACCTTATGTACCGGCTGATACACAGCCCTAGGAAAATCTGGTATATAGCTAAGGTAAAAATATATCCGCTCTTGATTTTTACATTAATCTAACGAACATTGAGACATATTTTCATTTAACATTTTATTAATAAATTATCATTAACTAATTGAAATAATCATTATAATTTTTGGCTTAATTATAGTAAATTAATATGATTTAGTATAAATATTGGATACATACAAATGTTCACTATTTAATTTATTGATTCATCTTAATTAGATAGTTTTACTCGATTCGTCCACTAAAATAGTATAAATAATATATTTCAAATCCATTAAATTTTAATGTGTTGAGATATATTACCAAATTTGAATATCTCGTTAAAATTCTGAAGTCATCTAAGAGAGAAAATCGTGATGAAAATACGTGAGGAGAATTCGAAACTCAAGACATGTAAAATAAAAAAACTTTCTAGGAGATGGTATCCTTTGTTTTAGGCCTTGATAGATTTTTCTATCGATTAAAGTTATTACGTTAAATGATTAAATCTCTTCATAATTCCTTTAAGGGTAATGAAGAGAGACCCTCTTTTAGAAATAAAAACAAATGATACACAAATAAGGCTTGGGGGGTCTAGGTCAAGATTAATGGAAGGAAAGAACAACTAAAGTTAGACTCCAAAAGAATATGAATTCTAATCAGTTAGTATTTAACAAATTAGAACCTAATGTAATTTAACAAGCAATAACCAAAGTGGAAGTTTTCCAAAATGGGGTCAATCATTAATAGAATGGGAGCATTTTCTTGTTGAACCTTGAGGGTAGTTTAGTTATTGAATAATCAACACATGATTTGAAATGGCTTCCAGAATGAAAACCTTTCTAATTCTATAACATCATATACATATTTTGTGTCTCCCAAAGTCTCACTTTTCATATTTTCCCTCTATTTATACAGAGGTAGTAGTAATCATCCATATGTCTATTCATTTTTCGCCACCGATAATTCACATCAATGGCCTCTTTAACCTCTAACCGCCTGAATTACATTGTTTTTCAGTACCTCCATGAATCATGTAATTGATGTTGTGTTTCTATCTAATTCAATTAATTGCTTTGATATGATTTACTTGAGCCGAGAGTTTGTTAATTTGTTAACATGCTCCTCTACATGCACAAGGTAGAGGTTAAGGTTTGCATACACACAACACTAGATATGTTGTTGTTAGACGATATTAAATTCTGCAAAGTAATCATTTTTCATTAGTCAGTTTATGGGTTCATCTTAGGATCTATCGAAAACAATCTGTCAATCTCAGAGATTGACAGGCCTTAAGGACACAAATAACTTTTCATCATTTAGTTTTTAGGTTTTGATCCATTCATCCACCTAAAATGATTAATTTTTTGATGAGTAAATTGGATGTGTTGTGATATATTACAAAATTTGGAATTTGTCTCTCCATGAAGGAGTAATAGCTACAGTATTAGGGTACATTAATCATTCAACATTCAACAATTCAATCGAAATGCCTATTGAAACGTCTCTTAATTACCTCTTACCATTTTTTCACTCTAGATATATCAGAGGGAGTAGTAGTAGCCTAGCCTATATGTGTGTTTACGTTGCCGGTGATTCCTAAACAATGGTCTTTATAACCTCTGGCGATACTGAAGGAGAGAAAGAGAAGACAAATATGATAATAGAGAGATAATATGGAGAAAGAGAGCAGATCATTTCATTCAGCAAAAGCTTACATATATATAGATACATAAGGTGGTGTCAAATCCTTTAAATCCTGGAAACTGACTTCCTATTTTGTGCTTAAATCAAGCTTCACCTCATATTACAATATCTTCTACATTCTAGAACTTTGTATTAAAATTAATTCAAAAGTTATACCAAAAATATCAAGACAAAAGTACTAATATGAGAGCACTTAACATCACATACAAAAACAACAACCTTCATCACTCCTCCTTGATGCAAGTGTTGCTGGATACTCCAAGCTTAGCTCTAAGAAGCTCAAATCTTTGTTTCTGCAGTGCCTTGGTAAAAATGTCAGCTAGTTGATCTTCACCACAACAATACAAAATATGAACTTCATTTTCCCTTTCAGCTTCTCAAATGGAATGGTATTTGATTTTAATGTGTTTAGTCTTTCCTGAAAGACTGGATTCTTTACCATGGCAACAATAGATTTGTTATCACAAAGGAATTCAATTGCTTTGCTTGGATGAAACCCCAAGTTAATCAAGATTTTTCGCAATCATAAAGCTTGATTAACAGCACCTGAGGCAGCAATGTACTCTGCTTCAGCTGTTGATTGAGCCACTGACCCTTGCTACTTTGTGCACCAGCAAATGACACTTGATCCGAGCGTGAAACAATATCCTGAAGTGATTTACATGTCGTCTTGTGACCCAGCCTAGTCACTATCAGTAAACCCCAACAATTTCATAGATGTGGTTCTTTTATAAAACACACCATAATCAATGGTGCCTCAGATGTACCTCAAAATTCTTTTGGCTGCTCTGAGGTGAGTTTCAGTTGGTAAATGCATAAAACTTGATAGCACACTTGTTGCGTACATAATATCAGGCCTTGTTGCTGATAAATATAACAGGGAACCAATCAAACTTCATTATTTTCTCTCCTTGAAGTGCAGGTGTACTTACTACTTTGCATTTGTCGAGACAAAACTTCTTCAATATTTTGGTAGCATATTTATTCTGATAAACAAAGATTCCTTGAGAAGATTGATTAACCTCCATTCCTAAGAAATAAGTCATTTTTCCCAGATCATTCATTACGAAGACCTTCTTCATTTGCTCCCTGAAGTCTGTGATAGACTGTGTGTTGATGCCAGTCACCAACAGATCATCAACATAGAGAGAAACTAGGAGAAAATCATCATTTTGAAGTCTAATAGACATGATTGCTTCATTGCAACTTTTCTTAAACCCCAAATTCAGCAAGTAGCTATTGATTTGTGCATACCAGGCCCTAGGTGCCTGTTTCAAGCCATAAAGAGCCTTTCTTAACAAATGTACATGGTCTCCAGCTCCTCTAAAACCTTCAGACTACTCTACATAAATTTTCTCTTCAAGATACCCATTAAGGAAGGAGGACTTAACATCCAATTGAAATACTTGCCAACCTTGGTGTGCTGCAACTGCAAGTAGCAATCTAATGGTATCAAACTTTGCAACTGTTGCAAAGGTTTCATGAAAATCAATTCCATGTTGTTGTGCATACCCTTTTACAACCAGCCTTGCTTTGTACTTATTGAGTGTGTAGCTTAATCTTGAACACCCATTTAGTTCCAAGAGTCTGCTTGTCAGGAGGTCTAGATACAAGTACCCATGTATTATTCTTGTTAATCATATTGAGCTCCTCCTCCAGGGCAGCCCTTCATTCAGGAATTTGCAATGCATTGTCTACACTTGTTTGGTCCAACATAGCGACATTGCATCTTCTATATATATCTTCAATGGATCTGGTACCTCTTACTACAAAATCATCAGAGTTCTCCTCTTCCTCTAGAATCAGCTTTTCTTCTTGGGCACTTTGTTCTTGATTAGTGATCTGCAAAGAAGAAACAACCATCTTCTTCCAGTCCCATGAAGCATCGTCATCAAATTTAACGCTTCTACTTACATGGATTTGTTGTGAAATAGGATTTAAAATCCTATATCCTTTAGAAGTGCTGTTGTATCCCACAAATATTCCAACTTCAGCTCTTTCATCAAGTTTATCCCTTTTAACGTCAGGAATATAAGAATAATAGATACAACCAAATACTTTAAGATGAACAATTGATGGTTTGGTTCCAATCCATGCTTCGTATGGAGTCTTTCCTTCAACTGCTCTCGTCGGCAATCTATTAGACAACGATATTTAAAACTTCAGCCCATAGCAACTTAGGCAGGCCTTTCTCAAACAAAAGACACCGAGCCATATTCATTATGGATCTATTTTTTCTTTCAATTGCACTGTTTTGTTGTGGTGTGTAAGTGACTGTAAGTTGATGATAAATTCCTGCTTTCTGAAGAAAATCCTTAAATTTATTGGAAGTGAACTCGGTCCCCTTATCAGACCTTAAGACTTTTATCAAAGAGCCACATTGGTTTTCAACAATTGCTTTAAACCTTTGAAAAGCAACAAATACTTCAGATTTATGTTTCATAAAGTAAACCCAACAAAACCTCATAAGGTCATCAATGAATAAAAGAAAATATTTGTTGCCGTTATAAGCAGGAGTTCTCATAGGTCCACACACATCAGTGTGTATTAGTTGGAGCTTTTCAGTAGCTCTCCAGGCTTGATTAATAGGAAATGGTGATTGACTTAGCTTCCCAATTTGACAAACCTCACATACATTAGAGGTTTAATTTATGGAAGGCATATCTGCCATAAGATCCTTATTTTGCATCAATTTTAAAGATTTAAAAATGATGTGACGAAGTCTCTTATGCCAGACATAAGTTTCATCTTGTATGCTGACATAAGCTCCAACGTTAGTATGTTTCCAATCAAGAGGGAAGCTTCTGTTGTTCATTTTGATTGAGAGCAATTTTATACCAGTTGGATCCATGATTTCACATGTTTTATCTTTAAATAACAGGGTATAATTTTTATCAAGCAATTGGCCAACACTGAGAAAACTTTGGCTAATTTCAGGAACAAATAATACATCAGATATAATCTTCATACTTGAGGGAGGTTGAACAACAACTGCTCATTTGCCCTTTGCATCTACAAGTCTGCCATCTCCAAGTTTGACTTTGGAGAAATAATTTTTGTCCAGCCATTCAAAAATGTTCAAGTTAGTTGTCATGTGATGCGTGCATCCACTATCAACAAGCAACACATCATGATCTTGAGCGACTTCATTGCATTCTCCAGCAATAGAAGCAACAACCAACTTCTCTTCAAGATCTTCAACATTTTCATTAACTTGTGCTGGCTGGGCTTGAACTTGAGCTGGCTGGTTTTGATTTATTTTGCAAACCTTATCTACATGACTAAACTGTTTGCACAACTTACATTGAATTTGAGGTCTGTACCAACAAAACTTGTCTGTATGATTGGTCTTTTTACAATAGGGACAAGGTGGATACTTGGATCTTCTATATCTCCCTCGGTTGTTATATTGCTCCTTCTTCTCCTTACCATGTCTTCCATTTTGTTGCCTTTTTTATTCACCATCCAACTGAGCTTTAGATCTTTGAACAGCCACAAGAGTGATTTCACTTGTACTCTCTTCCTCTCTAAAAGCTTTCCTTTTCTCCACAGCTAGAAGAGCGTTGGATAGTTCATTCAATATGATACGAGACATATCCCAAGTATCTTGAATTTAGGAAATTTTTGCTTCAAACTTTTCTGGAAGTGTCACCAACACCTTCTCAACAATCCTCTGCTCTTCTACTTTTTCCACTAACAATCTTATTTGATTGACGATTTTCATGATTCTATCAATATAACCTTTCACTTTTCGGTCTCTTTCATTCTTAACATCACAAATTCTTTTCTTACATTCAATATTTGCATTTGTCTCGTCCTATCACTCCCTTGGAATTCTTGCTTGAGCATATCCCAAGCTTCTTTGGCAGATTTACATGTCATGATCCTGGTAAAAATTGAATCTGAGATAGCTGCGTGAATGAAAGACAGGGCTTTTGGACCTTTTGCGATCTCTTCTTCATGACTTCTGATCTGCTGAAGAGTTGGGTTTTCTCTCAAAGGTTCTGGAGCTCTGTATTCCTCAACATACTTCCATAATCCAAGACCCTTCAAGTATGTTCTCATCTTCACTGCCCAAACTTGGTAGTTCTCGCTATTAAAGATAGGGGTGAAACGGGAGAGCTGCTAGAGGCCATGTGAAAGAAAACTGAACAAAAAATGAGACTTGGCCAAGTTAAACTTGATAGCTGATCTTGCTGTATTTTTCTCTCTCAAAACAGTCCTTAAAAGATCAATTTAGCTCTGATGCAAATTGAAGGAGAGAAAGAAAACAAATATAATAATAGAGATAATCTGGAGAAAGAGAGCAAATCATTTCATTCAGCAAAAGCTTACACATATATAGATACATAAGGTGGTGTCAAATCCCTTAAATCTTGGAAACTGACTCCATATTTTGTGCTTAAATCAAGCTCCACCACATATTACCTTATCTTCTACATTCTAGAACTTTGTATCAAAATTAATTCAAAAGTTATTCCAAAAATATCAAGACAAAAGTACTAACATGACATGAAAAAATAGCAACCTCATCAAATACACCCTCCCCCGACCCTACTTGTTCGTTGTTGTTAGAAGAGTTAAATTCAGCAAAGTAAATATTTTCCTACAACAATTCTAGTGCATAAGCATTCTTCTGAGCTGAGAGTCTATTACTAACAATATCTCCACCTCAAAGGTAGAGGTTAAGGTGTCTGTGCATCCTACCTTCCCTATACTACCAGTTGTTGCTTCATTGGATATAATTTGCTAATAGGCTGGCTGGCACCTTAACTTGATCTTGGTGGACAAGTACAGTATTAAAGTGATTTTGCTGATATAACTAATTATTAGGATTCCTACATTCAAGATTTACTTTTGGATACTAGGTTGAGATCACTAAGAGAACAATGGATGAATTTGCACCGTTAAATTTGTGCAAAAGGGTATTCAATATCTCAAACTAGAAATAAATTTGAGCAATGTAATGCAAACATTTTGATATTCTGATTTTTTTATCTGAAATTTAGCTCTTTTGATAACTCTAAATTAACCAATAATGACTAAGGAATGGAGGATGATACTAATATAGATGAAAACTTCAAATTTCTAGAACCTTTGGATCTCATTACAAAGAATGTATATCAGCTGAAAAAATATTGAAAGAGAAAGAGGTAAAACTTCATAAAGATAAGGCGAGTTCTAACAATGAGTGCGACCACAAACAAGAACCTGCAAGAGAAAGGGTGAAGGAGAAACAACAGAAGGAAAAAAAGTGTGAAAGGTATAGAGAAAAGACAAAAGAACAAGGAGAAAAGAGAGCACTATGACAAAGGAAAACCAGCTGAGGATATTATGGATTCAAAACCGAGTGGACAAAATGAGGCTTCAAGACATGAGAAAAATGGAAACACCAGAGGTAATACCTTCTCATTGCTGCTCATTTTCAACTCAAGTGAGCATTATAAATGTAGGATGTTTTAGCATGTAACTGATACTTCTACTCATTTCTTTGTTGGTCTTGTGACACTAAGTTTTGATTTTGTTTCAAGATAGATTTGGAGTCAATAGATATCTGCACAGTCTAAACCTCTTTGCCGTGTGAAATTCCTAGTTGTGATGTAATAATTTTTGAATGACACACATCAGAGGTTTGACCTCATTTCCATAAAGTTTTCTAGTTCGCAATGATTTATTACCTATTGATAAATCTTGGCAGACTAGAAGTGCTTTATAGACATGATGTCAAACCTCATAAGTATGTCCTTCCAAAACCATTAAATCACAATTAGGATGTTTTTCATGACAAAGAGATTGAGACTGTGCAGATATCCATCAGCTCCAAATCTATCTTGCAACTCAACAAAAGAAAAACTTAGTGTTACAAGATAAATAAAGATATGTTTGGAAGTATCATTTACATGCACAAAGAATCTTGCATCTATAAGGCTCATACGAGTAGCAAATTCTTTGCAATAGAAATGTATTACCTCCACCTTTTCCATTTTCCACATGTGTGGCAACCTCTTTTTCACCACTTTCTTTGAATCCGTTATATCCTTAAGTGGTTTTTCTTTGTCATTGCACTTTTCTTTCTCCTTGTTCTTTTCACTTGTTTCTTTATCCTGTTCATGCTCTTTTTCCTTCTGTTGATTCTCCTTCTCCCTTTCTGTTGATGGTTTTTGTTCGTGGTCCCTCTCATGGTCAACATTCTCTTTATGCTTCCACCAAAATTTATCTTTCTGATGGTTTTCCTTTTTCTCTTTTATTATTTTTTGCAGCTCATATACATTCATTATAATGAGGTTCAAAGGTTGTAGAAATTGAAAATCTTCATCCATATCGGTATCATCATGTATTCCTTAGTTATTATTGGTTAGTTCAGAGTTATCAAAAGAGCTAAATTTAAGAAACAAAAATTCTAATATCAAAATGTTTGCATTAGATTGCTTAAATTTGTTTCCAACGATAAACTATAGTGTCTTGACAACCTGGAAAAATTCCTAAAAGCACCTGAAATTTTGGTTGTTCATCAAATAAGAGAAGCTAAGTGGATTTTATAATTATCTTGATCTTGTTTATTATTATTACGATTTTTTATTTATTTTTCCCATATAATGCCCACATACATAACTCACAAAAACTAAACCAACAATTGAAATGTGCACGAAAATGGACGCTTCTGAACTTCCTTTTATAGATTAGAGAAGATAATAGTTTTTGGAAGCTGATTTAATACGAAGTTCAACTGAAAATGAAATAGAAAGCATATTAAATGGACACCTGACATCCCTAATGCATTAGTGTCTTCACCATAGAAAGATATGTCCATTCTAGCTATCTAAAGTATTGACGTAATCTATCATTGAAATACATTCCATTCACAGTTGTTATATTCCTACCATTCATAAACAACTGAAGTTTTACAAAATATTTGAAAGTTTTAACGAATAAGAGTTATTCTGTTTCTAGTTGCCTATTTTTCCAGACTTCTTGGAGGCTAAAAGCACTAAATTAAAGGCACTGGTTTTTACATTTGAGGTGTTTTGCCAAACAAAGAAGGTGTTTTTGAACAATGGCAACACAAAACACAAAATGTTTCTTCTCCAATAATTTTTTTTGTAAAAGTTATTTTGATAAAAGTGAAAGCTTGGCCAAACAGGCTCTAGATACAAATAATATTCATTCCTACATTTATTTTATTTTTCGTTAATAGAAAAATACAAGAAAATACATAAAAGCCTTATCTTCCTTGTCATTATGGTAATGCAAATTGCTCAATCAGTCCTACCAGATGAAGTCAACTATTTTATTCTCGACAATGTTTATGCACTAGATTACAACAACAATAACATTCTCACTGCAATCCCACAAGTGGGGTATGGGGAGAATATGATGTACATAGACCTTAACTCCTACCTTTGAGGTAGAGAGGTTGTTTTGATAGATCCTCGGTTCATAAGAAAGCTTATGCAGTAGAATGGTTACAGAGAAATGTTAAACTTTGAAGAATATAACTCGTCTAACAACAACTACCTTGTGTAGGTAGAGGACAATGTTTCCAAACACACCCTCGCCTCAATTAAAGCATATCAAAGCAACTTAACTCGTACAACAACACAAACATACCCAATGGATCTAGGGAGGGTGGTGTATACGCAAACCTTACCTCTATTATTTGCAAGTAGAGGAGCTTGTTTCCAAACACACTCTTTCCTCTAGTAAAACAAATCAAAGAAATTTAACTCATCCAATTGTGATTCATGGAGAGTTCAGAAAAAAAAACACAATATCAAATTCTCAACATAAAACTCTGTAAGAAAATAAAATTGTGATTTGAACAGAAAAAAATACCTGATTCCTAACGAACAGAAACACAACATCAATTCCAGAATGAGAACTGAATTACATGATTTGTGATCTGTGAATTGTGAATTGTCGGAGGCCATCAAGTAATAGATATATTACACTTCGTATTTTAGCAGGTTTTATTTATTTGATTTAGGGATAAGGATCTTAAAAATACCCCAACTTTGGTCGAATTTGTTGTTGCGATACTAAACTTTCATGATGACCTATTACCTCCCTAAACTATTTAATAGTGTATTTTTACCCCCTGAACTATTTAATAGTGTATTTTAAAGGTATATAAGTGTCCATGTGGACACATTACTATTTATAATTTTGTATTTTTTTTATGTCCACGTGGGCAAATATATATGTTTAAAATACGGTATTAAATAGTCTAGGGAAGTAATAGGTCCTCATGAAAGTTTAGTGTCGCAACAATAAATTCAACCAAAGTTGGGATATTTTTTAGACCCTTATCCCTTTGATTTACTTAAAAAGTTAAAAATTATTTTAAAGTTATTCCAAAATTGTTATTATACTTTATATTTTAGCACGTTTCATTTATTTAATTTACTTAAAAAATTAAAAATCCTTTTAATGTTATTCCAAATATGTTATATCAGAAATAGTTACAG
Source organism: Solanum tuberosum (assembly GCF_000226075.1). Lineage (NCBI taxonomy): Eukaryota > Viridiplantae > Streptophyta > Magnoliopsida > Solanales > Solanaceae > Solanum > Solanum tuberosum. Next base: position 1,979,881 of record NW_006238939.1, on the reverse strand, counting down.
ATATATTACACTTTATATTTAACAGGTTTCATTTATTTAATTTACTTAAAAAGTTAAAAATCCTTTTAAATTTATTCCAAAATTGTAATATGATAATTAATGGTCAAAACAGCAATAAATGTAATGTTAGGAGTTGGGATACAAAAAAAAAAAATTGTTCGTAATTATACTAATTTTCATTTTGAACTATTATAATTGTGACTCGAATTAAAGAAAAAAATATAAACTCCTGCAACTCGTTTATCACAATTTTTTAAAGACTATCTAAATCTGCCTGTCACGACACATGTTTTGCCTCGTTGCCATCTCTAATATTATGGATGAACATATGTGTTCAATTACAATTTTATCATCAAATTATAGTTAACTGATTCACATTACCACAATAATTTTGTAACTTAACTATTGTTAATTAATATAATTTGGTATAATATCATTAAAATTATAGTTAATTAATTCAAGTTTAATTTATCAGTTCCTATGAATTAAATAGTTTCATTCGATTCATCCACTAAACTAATAGTATAAGGGGAAAACTATCTTATTAGACATATATTCATACTTTATATTTTACTTCTAGTTATACTTTTAAATAATTTACGTATCTCACCACTAATTAAGAGTTTTGTACTATATATTAAGGACGAAATAGTTAGATACATACATTTTTGCAACCAGATACACTAAAATAGGGAGTTTGGTGAGCAAGATGGGGAGGGAGGTGAAGGAATGGTCATGTAGGATACATGTTAATCACACTCGATATATACTACATACATGTATATGTATGTATATAGTGTGATTCACATATATTTTATATTCCAGATACAAGGACAGTGGCGACCAATTGAATTGACTCGAAAAGCCATTTTTGGAAATTTTCATAAAATTACCATTTTATCCCTCCCAATAAAGACCCCGAGTCATTTATGATTAAGTTTCCAGGTTGGTTGTGAACAAAAGTTGGGAATTTCATAATTTTTTGCTTTCAAAATGCTAAAGTTGTTGAAAAGTGATTCTCGGTGTCTTTTAGAGTTTTGAGTGGCGGAATTGAATTTCGTTGACTCTATCAATCTCGAAATGTGAAAATTGCTTTGTAAGGGTTGTCGCCTTCAGATTCGGAGTCTTTTTGCAGATTTGAGGTCCTTCGTTGTAAAATTATAGAATTTTAGCCTTTGAGTCAAATAGGGTCAACATTAGGGGTTCGTATAGTCGGATAGAAATTTCGAGAGTTCCGTTGGATTCGGGGGATGATTTTAGGCTTAACTGAAGTCTTGGTTGAATTTTTAGAGGTTCCATCTTCATTTATCCTTTTAGGTGTTATGTTCGTTTTTATGACTTTCATGGATTTTGGGTCAAGGAGACCTCAGATTCGTGTTTCGATGATTCCATTGAGTAAAAAACGTCGAGTACTGTCAATATGCATATGTTGTTTCTGTGTACAGGGTTCCGAATGAATCACGAGAGTCCATTCGATAATTTTTGAGTTCGATGTTTTTCAGGTGTCTATAGGCGTGAAGAGGTCTTCGCGATGGTCATGTAAGTGAAGACTTGTTTTCAATCACAAAGGATTCCAATGGCCAGGCCCTCGCTTTTGCGAAGGATTGTTCACTTATGCAACCTTCATGATAACAAAGCTCATTTCGCGATCATCTCACGACCCGACTTCCTGAGTCATGATGGAGCCTACTAAGACCCACCAGTAGGTAAGCCGACCCGTACCCAGAACGATAAATAGTGAGTGCAAGGGTAGAACAAAACATAAAATGATGCTAACAATAATAAAAGACAAAAACGGAAAGCAAACCACAAACAATATACGAAGGATACCCTCCAGAACCTTTAAGTCACGAGTACAGAGCTATCTAAAAAGATAAATACAAGTCCCAAAAGTGGACCACAACAAGCTCTCTCAAAGGCAAAACACCAGCTAACATATATACAGACGGAGACAAGATGACCTAAGACGCCAAGTGCTCACCCTCATCTTTGATATCCACACCTTGCAAAAGATGGCATGAACGGTCATCGTTGGTAGCTGGTACTAGGACTAGCATCACCAAAAGATCCACAGTGTAGCATAAGTACCAAAATAAGGTACTCAGTAGGCATCATAGGCCCACCGAGCAAGAAAGGTAAAAACAATCAAAAAAGATAGAATCTAGACAAAAATAAAGGTCAAGGCGGATATGAAAAGAAGGCACACGAGCATGCCAAAAGTAAATCTAAGTACAACTAAACTAAACCTTACTTGACCCCATAAGCTAAGAAGCAACACTTGTGTGCAAGTTTATATCAAATTGAAACAGACCCCCAAAAGCCCGACAAGTACACAAAAAAGCTAAGTCTACAAGAAAGAAGAGTAACCTAGATTCAAATCCAAGAACATAACCCGGGCTCCCTGCGAAAGTAACCAAGACCCTGTCAACTACCAGCCCAGCTTGCTAGATTGGTAATCAACCTAACCATTCAACTCTTAGCCTAGTTAGGACGGTGACAATCAACCCAAGCAACACAACCATACATTCCACTTACACGGGCGTATGCCAACCAGCTAGAAAGAGTAACTACGGGGTGTGTCAACTCCGTATAGGATCTCATATATCTAGGCTCCTCAGCCAGCAAGCCTACTCCTAGGGGCGACAACCCCCAAGCTAGAAAGACTACCTCAGGTTGTATCGACACTGAAGAGGATCTCAAGTAGGCTCCAAGCCTCTGAATGTTGCCACACTATCAAGAATAGGATCATAATGTCAATATGGTCCTTTAGACATCAAAATCATCCAAAATGGAGACAAACTAATTTTTAGAGTCAAATGGGAATAGTGGGATCCATCCCAAATATTATGGAATTGACTCCATCAAGAGGTCTTAAACCTTTCTTGAACTTGAATCCCAAAATAGAACACAATTTGAGGCTTAAAATCAACTAACCTAACAACAACTGAGAAAACTCAAATTTAAACTTAAAATCCAAAGAAGGCAGCAACTTATCGGAGAATTTCACCTTGAACGAAATGTCACCGAAACAATCAAATCGCTCCACCACGTAGCCCCGAACATTATGAGCATGTGGGACTTCAAATAACCAAAATAAGAGTTTGGACGGAGGAGAAATTGCAAAATACCAAAAGGTGCCAAGGTTGGTCGCGACCATGGCTATAATAAAGGGCTTGGTCGATCTGTCGTCGTGACCGCGAGGCAGACGCATGCAAACGGGAGGCTAGCTGGCCGCTCAAGAATAAGGCAGCCCACGCATGAATGCACACGACTAGGGCATCAGCCATTCACAAACACAAGGACAGGCGCACAAACGCGATGACTTAGTTGACTGCAAAGGGCTAGGGCCGCCAAACTTCAATGGGGTTCCCGAGAGTCATCTGGAACCCCGTTCATGCAAACAAACTATGCTACCCCATCTAAAAGAGTAGTCTGGACTCAACAAACCATCGAAATTCCTATCTGAGGTTGTTTCGACAAAAAGTGTGTAACACCTCATATTCTAAAAGGACAAAAATGCAGATTTCCAGAAGTGCAGGTGCCACCGACGGAGGCCACCTACGGACGATAGGTGGGACCATGGTCTGTGGTTCATACTCCCCAGAACCCTTCCTTTGAAGCCGAACGACGGCTGACCAGGACGGACCATAAATGGGACCACGGTCCGTGGTTCAGACTCCCAGAACACCAGGAAAATTCAGTTAAGTCCAGAACCACTCCAGGAGCGTAGGTGAGAATCCAGTCCGTGGTTCGGACTCCCCAAAACCCATCCTCTGAAGCCGAATGATGGCTGACCAGGACGGATCGTAGGTGGGACCGCGGTCTATGGACCAGGTCCATCGACTGGTCCTGACATCTTTTAAGTCAGGGGTTTTTTGGTCTTTTCCCTATGCGTTAGACACCTAAATTATGTCGTTTAACCCCTAAACTACGTAGTTCTGGTCATTTTAAGCCTAGTAACTTAATTAGAATCTACCCTAAGCGATTCATTCACCAAAATTTATAAAATGTTGAATGTAGAGGGAAGAAAGAGTCGACCAACCCCTTTCCAAGAACGCAGTAGGTTTTGTTCAGTTTTAGCCCCAAAATTGAAAGATTTCTTCGTGGAATTCGTCACCAGGTATGTGAGATTTCACTAGTGGGTTCCTTTCACCCATTAGGTCCTTAGAATTCAGTCAGATTCTTGATTCCCTTCATATTATCCAAACCTAGGGTTTCTTGATGAATGTCAGAGATTGTTGTAAATTAGTTGTTAGAATGTTCTTAATCAGATTATCATGATTTCGTAACACTGTTGCTCAGTGTCTTGGATGAAATTCAGAACCCTAGATGTGTTGATTCGTTTATTTCATGAATGTCACTTGCTGGGAAAGTTTATACAGATATACATGCACCAGTTAGTAATGTTTCATTATGAGTACATTAATGTTTCATTTTTAGTTAGCATGTCAGAACAGTGAGCTATACATTATGTTTCAGTTATGTTGTAACGTACATATATTCAGTTGGGAGTAGGCTTAACACCGAGTTGGACTAGGGTCAGTCACCCTCAAAGTCCCAGAACTACGTGTCCTAGTAGGTTTGAAAGTCCCCTCTGTGGGCATCATATTTAGTGATCACGCTAGTCATGCCTCTATACTCTTTGGCAAGGTATAGTGGGTCCTCTCGATGGGGCTTATACTTCGGACTCTACACTAGATCATGTGATTTTATGTCGGTTATTAGTAGCTCCCACAGTCAGATTCTAGTGCATTGACCAGGTTCCAGTTATATTTCAGAATTCAGTTTCAGAATGTTATGTACTTGGTCATTGCATTCAATTTAGCTCATATTCAATATCATTTAAGTATGTTCATCATGTTCAAATTATATCATTGCTCAGTATGCTTTACTTCAGTTATGTATATATTGTTCAGCTTCATCCTATCTTGCATGCTCAGTACCTTGCAGGTACTGACGCATACTCTACGCTATATATTCTCGTGATGTAGGTTCAGGTCCTCAGCATTCACATCATGCTTAGATTAGTTCCCGATTTCCAGTTCAGTAGTATCATTGGTGAGTCCTCATTCTTCGAGGATGATAGACATGTTCTTTATATTTCAGTCTTTCATTTTAGTTTTAGTTTCATTAGAGTTAGCTGAGACCCCAGCATCTCTAGTCAGTTAGAGGCTTATTTAAGACATAGTACTAGATTCATCTTTAGTTTTGAGTTTGATATTTCAGTTGTTAATAAACTCTTAGTTCTTTATATTCAAACTTAGATTGGGTATTCCCCATCATTTCAGTTTATCTCATGTCTTATGCTTCCGCACAGTATTTCTTTAAAGTATGCTTATGATATGCCAACTCAGGCTTAGCTTGGGGTCACTCGTGATCCTAGGTCCCGTATTTACTCCCTAGGGGTAGCTTTGGGGCATGACAAAGTGGGTCCTACACCCAATTTATGTTTTACGCCAAAATCCATTAGGGGCCTTGGTATTAGCTTGGAAGCTTTGAGACCCAAAAAAGAGTCGTTCGAGAGACCAAACTCAAAATTTTGGAGTTAACCGCGTTGACAAAATTCGTATCCGAGCTTGTTTAACCTAAATGTTGACTAAAGTCAAATTTAGGCATCAACTTAAAAGTTAAAACACCTAACCACACACTCGCATTGAAAGCCTAGGGAGTCATGTCGATCATGCAACTAGCTTGAAATGACTCTTCTTGAGCTTATGGAATCCTCAGAATTGGATTCTGATATCATCTTCCTAAACTTCTAATTGGAAATGACTGTTCAAGGTTCAAAAGCTCCAAAACACTAAAACACTCATTAAAACCAAATGAAAGACCAGGTGACTGAATTGTTAGTCCTAGAATGTCACAAATGACTTGGGTCGCTACTAGGAAGCTCTAAACGACGAACAGGAGACATGAAAACTAAAATGACCTGGAGGTTATTACAACATCCCCTACTAAAAAGGACTTTCATCCACGATAGTAAGAGTTAAGAAGTACCTGAAGGAAGCAAGGAAACTTCTCCCGCATATCATGCTAGGTTTCCCAGGTAGCTTCTTTTACTTGACGATGCCGCCAATGGAACATAACCACATGAATGCCCCTCGAATGCAACTGTTGCACATCTTTGGCAAGAATGGAAACTTGATCCTATACGAATGTCAAGTGATTATCCAACTCTACTACATCATACTGAAGCCATGTGACATATCACTAATATATCAATGCAGCATCGAAACATGAAAGACTGGATGGATAACGAGAACATAAGAGGTAAAGCTAACTCATAAGCAACCTCTACAACTATCTACAGGATCTAAATAGGCCCAATATAATTGTGGCTAAACTTGCCTCGCCTCCCAAATCTAATCACGCCCTTCATGGGTGACACACGGAGGAAACTCTATCACCAACTGAAAACCTCAAAGGCTACCGCCTACTAACTCAAGTACCTACTCTAGGCTGTCCGAAGTATCTCCTAAATCACCTTCACCTACTCCAAAGCCTCCTGAATTAGGTATGTACCACGAGGCCTAGGATTTGTAGACTTAAACCAACAAAGTGGAGTACAAAAACAAGTACCATATAAGGCATCAAACGGGTCCATCTGGATGGTATAATGGTAACCTCTAAACTCTAACACACAAGCCCACAACATATCCTCAAGAACCTAGATAGTATGCTTCGACTAACCACCAATATGTAGGTGGAAAGTCGTGTTGAGGTCAACACGAGTGCCCAACTAATCTTGAAAAGTCCTCCAAAAGGTAGAAGTGAACTAACCACTTCAGTTTGATATAATACAGACGGGCACACCATGGAGATGAACTACCTCTTGAATGTAGATACGAGATGATCTCTTGGTGCTAAATAAAGACTGAACAAGGAGAAAGTGTGCTGATTTAGTCAATCAATCAATGATGACCCAAATACTTTCAACACCTCTAAAGCCCAAGTCAAACCTGCCAAAAAGTCCATAGTGATGCGATCCCACTTTCACTCTGAAATGGGTGATAACTGCAACTCAGCATGAGGTCCCAAATAATCTTCCTTAATAAATAAAATCATAGGCATCACAAAGTATCATCTGAATCAAACACCCAACTCTCAGAACATAATTACGGCCTGCAAACCTCAAAATCCCATTTAAATCCATGGTAACCTGACCGACATCACCTGCTAACACTCGATCTATAAGTGCCACCAAGTCCTTATCCTCAAAATGACAGCTACAAATATGATCAAGTAAGGAGGATTCAACTCCTACAAAGGCTAAAACACGCCTAAAATCTGAAATATCAAATTGAAACATCTAATTAGTTGAGGATTGGATGTCCAAAGCTAAAGGTCGCTCCATAATAGATAAGAAGGCTAGACTTGCCATACTCACAACCTTCCGACTAAAGGCATCCACTACCACATTTGCCTTGTATGGATAGTAGAGAAAAGACAGGTCATAGTCGTTGAGAAGCTAAATCTAGTGATGTTATCTCAAATTACGATCCCTCTGGCTCATATACATTGAATACTTTTGTAGATCTCACAACGGACTCAATATTCATAGTGCCTTTAGATCTTAAGCACGAAAAATCCCGCCGCTAACTCTAATTCATAAGTGGAGTAGTTGTGATCATATAGCCTAAGCTTCCTTGATGCATAAGAAGTGATCCAATGCCACTGCATTAATACATAATCCAAATCAATGTTGAATGCATTACAATAGACTGTGAATCACTTGGCCTTAACTAGAAGAGTCAATACAAAAGCAGTATTCAACAACTCCTTGATCCTCTGAAAGCTCAACTCACACTATTCAGACCATTCAAAAAGAACATCAAGGCAAGTCAACCAAGTCAAAGGTGCAACAATGGTTAAGAATCCCTCTATAAACTAGATGTAGTATCCCAACAAACCGACAAAGCTCTGAACCTAAATATTCAAAGTAAGCCTAGCCCATTTATGAATAACCTTAATCTTCAACAGATCTACCATGATACAACCCTTGGATACTACGTGCCCCAAGAATGCTACAGACTAAAGCCAAAACTCACACTTTGAAAACTTGGCATAAAGCCGTGAATTTCTTAATGTCAGGAGCACATTCCTCAGATGCTGCTAATGATCACTCTTATTCCGCGAGTATACTAGAAAGACATCAATAAACAAAATGATGAATAAATCAAGATACAAATTGAACACCCGCGTCATCAAGTCCATGAAGATGGAAGGGGTATTAGTCAACCTAAAAGACATCATTAGGAACTCATATTTGTAATATTGAGTCTGTAATGAAGTCTTACAGATGTCCACTGCCCTAATCCTCAGCAGATGGTAACAAGATCTCATATCAATGTTTGAAAACACTGCAGCACCCTGAAGTTTTGGGGTAGAGGTTTTTCACTATAACCTTATTCAACCGTCTATAATCAATACACATGTGCATCGTACCATCCTTCTTCTTCCAAAAAAAAGTGGGAGCACTGCAAGGCGACATACTAGGCTAGATGAATCCCTTTACTAAGAGATGTTGATGTTGAACATTGAGCTCTGCAAGAGCCATTCGATATGGAGAAATGGAAATAGCCCGAGTATCCAGCTCAAGCCTATTAGAATAATCAATATCACGCTCTAGGATAGGCTAGGTCGGTAGGAAACACATCTACAAAATCGTAGACGTTTGGAATGGGAATGCACTCAACTTAAGGGACCTGCCTATTGACATTACACACATAGGCCAAATATGATAAACATTTTCTAGCCACTAGCCTCCAAGCCTAAATAAAAGAGATAACTCCAACCAATGTGCTGCTAATGGAGCCCTACCACACCATCGGGGGAAAACCAGGCATGGCAAAACTAATAGTCTTAAAGAAGCAATCTAATACCGCACAGTTGAGAGATAACAAATATGTCACGACCCAGGGGTACCCTCGAGACGTAACATGGCGTACTTGACCATGAAGGGGTCTCATACAAGCCCTTAGCATATCCTGAACATAAGATAATAGAAAAATACGGGGAAATTTAAAACTTTTACAATCGAAGTCATTCTTCATAAAAACAAGCGTAATTCTTTGTATATTCTTCTTGTCAAACCATCTATTGAACTCATGAACAAAAGTCTTGGGACGCAGCCCATACCAGGTCTAAAAACATAAAGAAATGACATAATGGAATAATGTGGGTTCGTCCTCGAAGCTATGAGGACTCACCAAATC
>NW_006238939.1:1964414-1970521 GCF_000226075.1 Solanum tuberosum | reverse complement strand
AGTATGAAATCTAGCACAACATCATAAGAGCATCTCAAATGGTTAGTTAACATATGACATAAGCATAAGAGTTAATAACATATTCATAGCATAATCAACATCATAAGAGTCATATAAACATAAGTCAACATAAGACATAGTTAATGACCATAGGAGACAAATCATAATCATAATAAGCCGAGTCTTCAACATAGGAATCACATAGGCATAATTTACTCTTGGTCATCTTTACCATAATAGCACCATTCTCAAGTAACCTCAAAAGTATACAAGTGCGAAACATGAATAGAATCCCATAATACCACCCAAGCCAAGTACCCCTTTTTGGTCATCTTAATCGTAATCTATATACATGGTCTAAGTCTTTAAGTTCTTCTACCATAAGGGTACCATATTTCTAAGTAACCTCAAGGCACACTTGTGCAATGCATGAATGGCATCCCATACTACTCTTCACACTAAGCATAACATTGAAGTCATCCTAATCATATTCACCCTCATTTGGTATCACTATTGGCTTATTTCATGTAAACAGGGGAACTATCACCTTTAGTCAACCATATCTTGGAATGCATCTATAGAAACAATCCATCAAACATAACTCATGTAAGACAACACTCATAAGGTAACATTAAGTCATACGTGTGCAAGGCATGAGTAGCATCCCATATTACTACATACTAAGTACTTCTTTGGGTCATCATACTCATGTTCCTTAATTAGGGACTGGCCCTCTTTTTAAAGCATAGGGACTCTAGGAAATGCTACTCAAAGCATAATCTAAGTTCATTAGACTTGAACTCTTGGAGATTCTACTTAAAGCATAATCTTAGTTCATTATAAAGTTGGACCCTATGAGATACTTCTTTTAGGATGTCTAGGTTCATTATTATCATGGACTCTAGGAGGCACTATTCAAGCATATCTAAACCCATTTATAATCTTGAACATTATAAGATCCTTCACTAACTTGTCTTAGTCCCTCATTACTTAGAACCCTAGGATATACTACATTAAGTACATCTTAGTTCATTAAGGTTGAACCCTAGGAGATACTACACTAGGTATATCTTAGTTCATCATATTTGAACTCTTGGAGATACCACTTAAAGCATACTCTTAGTTCGTTTAGTTTGATCTCTAGGAGATGCTCCTTCAAGGATAATCATAAACCATTACTTTCATTGGACTCTAGGGGATGCTACCTTATGCATAATCTTAGCCCATGAGGTTTGAATTCTAGGAGATTCTACATTGAGCACAATCTTAGTTCATTACCAATCTTGTTTAATTGGGATATAGCCTTAACTGACATCATAACATATGAGCTATCACATGATCTCTCATGGTGTTACCCACACCCTCAAGGATAGGTCCACTTGCCTAAGGTAAGAACGATTTGTTAGCTTAGTCGGATCCACTAGATAACTTTCCTACGGGGCATGTAGTTATGGGATACAGAGATTGGTACTAGAAACCCAAACTCAACTAGGTGAGGCTTCCATCTCATGAGACACACTTGGGTAAATCCATACTCTTCTAGGTGAGAGATCCCATATGGGAAGCCCAAACTAAGTAGGTGGGAACCTCCATGAAATCCCAACTCAACTAGGTGGGAACCTCCATATCATTTCAACATCGACTCGGTGCTAGGCATAAATCCCATAAAGATAATTATTAAGTCTCTACTTTGACTCAAGTTTATGAAAATGTGTTCTTGACAACCAATCCATGCTAATACCTCTTTTAGACCATGTGTGAGAAACTATGACCATCTATGACCTAGGTATGAAGTCTCTCTAGCATTAGGTTCAATTAGTTAGGAGAAGTCCTTCAACCCTAGGACCATTACTATGTGAGAAGTCTTTCATGTTAAGTCCATATTCATACTTAGTACCATGTTTAGAATTATTCATTAGACAAGGATATCATTATGACCTAAGTGATTCTATCACTTCGTACCATCTATGATTCATAAGGTGAACTAAGTAGGTAAAGGTCTCTCAACACAACTCTATTCATTAGCCTTGGATTCATATGTAGATTTTAGTCTCAAAGCTTAAGGATCTAAAGTTAATCATATTAGCTTCTTGATTAAGCCCTAATGATCATCATTCGTAACTATGAATTCTCATTCTCAATGACTCTACATCATGGAAGTATATTATGAACCTAGATTACAAGACATTCAATCACATCATTTGATATTAGTGATCTTAGCCATAATTTTCCTTAAAGGTTCAATTTCATCTTTACAAGTCAAGATCAATCGTGTAGTATAGAGTCTAGTTCAATTCATGTCTACATATTTCTAATCTTTCTCAATTACTACTAATAACATAGATTTAGGAAGATTACTCTCACAAACATCATATTCACCAATTGAGATTAGGGTTTACCATGGAAATCACATGAAATAATCATAATATAACTAAAAAAATCTAATTCAATCTTAATTGGGTATTATCCACTAGATTGGAATCATACCCAAACCCTACCCACTATGTAAGAAGAACCGTAGTTTGAATTGGGTTTTTGATCCACAATTGGGCGATTGCAAAGGGGGATCTATGGGTGGAAGAACCCATCGATGAATAATCTTCACATACCTTAATCAATTACCTAAGACAAGCCTTTAGTAATGGAGCCTTTGTTCTTAGCTTCAACCTCTAGCTTCTTCTTCAATTGAGGTTTTCTTAGAGAGCAAAATATTTGAGAAAAGACTGATTTGGGGTTTTGATTTGTGTCTAGTGGTAAGTGACTTAAACTTGGGGGCTAATGACTTAAAAGTATATATACATAGGTGTATAAAACACATATAAAACGACCCCCATTTAAAACTAGTCGAATAGGAATTTACCAAAAACCCCTCAACTAGGCAACCCTTTGCCAGGAGTCACGGCCACTTATACGGTCTGTCAAGGGCACCACGGCCCATGGTGCCCGTGGTCCCTTGACCAGTGACCCTCTCTAGCTTGGCAACCCTCATTGAGGCTAAGGGAAGTCCACGAGACCTCCCACTATCTGTGGACAAACCAACGGGTCGTGGTGATGGTCGTGGTCCCTTAGGCAATAGCTAGGCCTAAGGACCTTGGCTCCCATGACACTAAGGGATCTTCACGGACCGTGGTTAAGGCCACTGGTCGTGAAGGCGGTCGTGAACAAGGGTCCCTACTTGGCTTTAAAAGGTTTTGACTTCCCTCATCCTAAGGCACCTTCACGAGACTTCCCACGATCCGTGGTCAAGACCACGCGTCATAAACTGGCTCGTGGAGGTAAGCCACATTGAGGCAGCCCTTAAGGAACTATTGCCTTGGTCTCACAAACCACACCACGAGCCGTGGTGGTGGTCATGGAGTTGAGGCAGTGTGCTTCCACACTTAGGCAGCCTTGGCCTTGGCTTGGGCCTTGCCCCCTTGGCCTTGGCTCTTGCCCCTTGCCTTGGCCCTCACTAAGCCCTAGATGGCCTACTAGTTTATGGAGTGTAAGACAGGCCTTGACATTCAATCCCTAAACTCCTCATTCCAAGCACGTAAAGTCTCATCGACCTCTCCAGTCAGGTAGCTCTCACATCAGCTGAATAGGCTAACTACCCTATCTTCAAGATCATGGCCTGAGTGATCCTGGCAGGCTGAGAGGAAGAGGATGTATCTGGGGTATATGAAGGGGAAGAAGGAGAGGGTATACCTGAAGGCTCTGAAGCCGGAGTAGATGAGGATGCCTCTGCTGGCAATGAGTCAACATCGACCTCTAGAGAAGTATCTGTTGGGGATGCTCTCCTCCTGTCAACCTCCTCTCGTGGGAACTCGGCCTCTATACACCGGATATTGGTGGAAGAAAATAGGGTGACCTCTATATCGCTGGCAGGGTCCCAGGGTACTCTGGCATGCCGACATAACTCGGTGATCAGAACAGGAAAAGGCATAGATGTATGTGTATGTTTGGCTCTCATAGCCATATCTTATGGAACCAGCAGTCCCAGGTCGATCCGCCTCCTGGCCATGATAGAACCAAGGAAAACCGCCTTAGGATGATGTAGAATGGACTCGTTCTGGGATGGCATGATAATGCTGCTGATGAAGCCAAATCAATACCGGGAGGCGATGTTCATATCACTCTTCTCAATCGAAGCTCCCGCACCCAACCACATCGGGGTGATGCCAGAAATTAGTGGAGCTAACCAACCCTTCAAATCATCCAGGGACGGAACGATAGGCAAACCATGGTAGGGCAGTACCGAGTACAACAGTCGACCTAGTACTACATCAATATACTTATTGTGACACTCTACCTCCTTGCCTCTAACCATAACGGACTTCACCGGTCGGAACTCACTAGCCTTTTTCTTATTTCTTGGGACCAACTCCCCATAGGCAAAGTAGAATTCCCGAACCCAAGAAGGGATGTAATGGCCCCGTGGCCTAGTGAACGGCTCTAACTCATGATACTTGAGGGTGTCAAGAACCTCAGCATGGTTACATTCCAAAACCTCCACAAATAGTAACTTTTCTTCTAGAATGGTTCGTAAACCATCGCCTTTCAATCTGTTCAGTAATCTGGGTGGAGGTGGAGCTACGGGGAGTGCAGGGGCCACTGAAGGTGGTGCCGGGTTTGGCACTGATTCGGTAGTCGGAGGAGTTGCAGCTGATGTAACTCTGATAGGTGTTGATTGAGGTCTATCCCTGAGCCTATTCTGTCGATGAATCAAGTGTTGTTCATCTTCCGGCTCAGAAAAATCTGGCTTAATAGCTGACCCTTCTCTAGCGATATGCTTCTTTCATTTGCCTTTATCTCTCGGTGGGAGATCTTGTTTTCTTTTCTGTGAAGGACGTGATCCTCCTTCATTGATTGTAATTCCCTTTGCCTTTTTCTGAGGTGGCTCGTTTAAGTTTGTGCGTACCATATCTTTGATGCTGATCAAATTGCTTTTTGAAACGCTAGGTAGCAAAGAAATCCAACCCCACACAGTAGTCACCGACTAAACTACTAATGGAAAGCAAAAATCTAATAAAAAGTACCTTTGGCAAGAATTTGACCTTTGTCCTTTATATAACCGTTCAGTTCTCGGCCATTCGGCGACGCGCTGAATGTATACTCATCTCGCCGAGTTTTACAGGACATCCCTTATTTCGGGGTCACAACGGCAGATTAAATCGGAATCACCGATAGGTTTGGCGATTTGCCAACTTGCACTTTTCAACATCTTTCTCACTTTAACCTACAAAATCAGCACACCATTATTCGAACAGAATAACTTAAAGCAACATCACCTTGGGTTGCCTCCCAAGAAGCAACTTAGTTAACGTCGTGGCACGACGCAAGTCCTTTCTCATTCTCCGTTATTGGGGTTGGCCATAGTGTCACTAGGTGACCCCAATATGTCATTTGGGTGGAGATGAGACACTGCAAAACTCAGGAGTGACCTGATTAGTTGGATTGATCTAATTATTTGATTCATCACTTCAATATTTTGCTTCATTTCTTCCGACACTCGATCTTGATCGGTGATCTTTTGGATTCTCTTTCATTTCTTCCAACACCTGATCTTAATCGGTGATCTTTTGGAGAATGATTTGAAGTGTGTCCTGAAAACAATTTTCCCCCCATATCTAGACTTCCTCCGCTCATGAGGGGGTATATACCTCCCCTTGTTGTTGCATTGGACTTCCACCTCTGAGATTTTGGTGGCCAAGTAGTTTAGCAGAGATGTCAGTGCGGTCAGCGTGAGGTACTTTTGGACTCCTTGGCTCATTTCAACAAAATTACCACTAGTCTGCTTAGCCATGCTCATCTAAATGGACAACTCAACGAAGATAGAACTAAAAGTAAAGTTAGTGACACTACAACTAAGAAGAACAAAAATCCTATTAGTCTAAATTTTTTCAAATAACACCACTCCCCAGCAGCGGCGCCATTTTGATGTTTATCGTGACCAACGACACTAACCTACAGTACGAGTGTCTACGATCGTTGATAATATAGTAATCCAACCAAGGGTTGGGGTCGTGTTCCGAGGGAGTGGTTTTGAGAATTACTAGAAAAATAAAATTTTGTTCAAACTAGTCGTAGCTAAAGAAATTAACGATTAAAAACATTGTAAATTAAAA
>NW_006238939.1:1964173-1964328 GCF_000226075.1 Solanum tuberosum | reverse complement strand
TTTTGTCACAAGTAGTAAAAACATCAAAAATAACAAGAAAATCAAGTATGGGGACAAGTTCTTGGGGTGTGACCGCAATACAAGTTGAGATAAATCGTTGGGTACATGCTTTCGATAGGAAATTTGCAAGATAATAGTGACTAGGCTAAGCTTTA
>NW_006238939.1:1948518-1964030 GCF_000226075.1 Solanum tuberosum | reverse complement strand
TCTCGAGCTTAGTGTTAGGATATGGGACTAGGGCTCACTCTCTCGGGCTGAAGCTCATGTCGACCCACTCGTTGGGCCATCAGTCTAGCGGTCTTGGTTTCGCCACCTCCCTCTCGGGCAAGCAGAAAACGTATGGGTGGTTTTTTATTTGCAACTACAAACCCATTAGATTAAACCACAATCACTAGGTGAAATCCCCATTAAAATACATCTAACCTATCAGCAACCAAGACCCAACAATAATATCAACACATATTTGCTAAATCACACCCCAAGAGTGGGGGTTTTAAGCCACACATCAAGAAATAATAAAATACACCTTAAATGATACTAAAATCAAATGGGTATAAGGAATTAATCCTTGATTTAAGCAAAGGAAGAAAAATGGAGAATACCCACTTCCAACTTGGGGAAGATGAAATCCTTCTTTCTTCAACTCTCCCAAAAGCCTCTCCAAACTTGAGAGAAAATATCTCATAAAGTACTATTCTATTGTGAAAATTAAAATAAATGTTCCACTCTTCAAAATTAATAACAAGTTTAGTATTTATAGACTTCAGAAAATAGTACTGGCGGATCTTTCAGCAAGGTTCATCAGAATCACCGATTAACTCAACGATTCATCATTTGGTGTAGTTTGTCATCGTCTTGCACTAGTCTTCAGCATGTTCATGCTCTGTGTCATTGGGTGAGATAGTACTACTTCGCGGAATTATTCGGCGAAATGCCGACTACTCCTTTCATCGCCTTTTTGATTCTACTCCTTCAGGGATTCGCGTACTGGAACAAAGGGCGGAGTGCGTCCCTTCGGCGAATCGCCAAGTGTGATTGGCGATGCTCAGGCTTCAGCTTCTTCGTTCTTTTCAGCCTTTTTGTTCCTTTTTGCGCGTAAGTGTCCATGCTTCCACTAAAACTTCAAATACCTGAAACTTAAGAGTTTTCATAAGATATTGAGACAAATAAACATTTGAGGACACTATTTCTATCAAAATAAAGCCCTAAATGAGTCCAATTTGTGGACTCATCAGTGGAAGAACTCATAGATGAATAAACTTCACATACCTTAATCAATACCCTAACAAAAGCTTTTAGCAATGGAGCCTTTGTTCTTGACCTTAGCTACAACCTCTAGCTTCTTTTTCAATGGAGGTTTTCTTAGAGAGAGAAATATTTGAGAGAGGAGTGATTTGGGGTTTTGATTTGGGTCTACTGTTAAGTGACTTAAAGTTGGTGGTTAATGACTTAAAAGTATATATATAGGTGTATAAAACAAATATAGAAGGACCCCCACTTAAAACTAGTCGAATAGGAATTTACCAAAAACCCCTCGACTAGGAAGCCCCTTGACTGGGGTCACGCCCACTTAAACGGTCTGTCAAGGGCACCACGGTCCGTTGTGGTGCTCGTGGTCCCTTGACTAGTGACCCTCCCTAGCTTGGAAAACCTCATTGAGACTAAGGGAAGTCCACGAGACCTCTCACAATCCGTGGTCAAGCCAACGGGTCGTGGTGATGGTCGTGGTCCCTTAGGTAGTAGCGAGGCCTAAGGACCTTGGCTCCCATGACACTAAGGGATCTTCACGGACCGTGGTCAAGACCACTGGTCATGATCAAGGGTCCCTACTTGGCTCTAAAATGTTTTGACTTCTCTCGTCCTAAGGCACCTTCATGAGCCTTCCCATGATCCGTGGTCAAGACCACGAGTTGTGAAGCGGCTCTTGGAGGTAAGCCACATTGAGGCTGCCCTTAAGGAGCTACTTCCTTGGTCTCATGAACCACACCACGAGCCGTTGTGGTTGTCATGGACTTGAGGCAGTGTGCTTCCACTCTTGGGCAGCCTTGGCCTTGGCTTAGGCCTTGCCCCCTTGGCCTTGGCTCTTACCCCTAGCCCACTTGGCCTTAGCTCTTGCCCCTTGCCTTGTCCCTTACTAAGCACTAGATGGCTTACTAGTTTACGGAGTGTAAGACGGGCCTTGACGTTCAACCCCTAAACCCCTCATTCCAACCACGTAAAGTCTCATCTACGACTCTAATTCATATACATCAAACCTTAGAACCCTAGCTTGAGGCTCTAGTTTGTTCTACTAGATTCTGGGGTGTTACACAGTCCATGACCAACTATATATCAAAATCAAACATATTTAACAATATAAGGCCAGCCCAAGTGTAACACCCCTGGATAGTAACTAAGCAAGATCGAAACACCTGATCCACTACTAAAGACTCACCCACAGGGGTCGACACACACAACGGCGCTATCATAGGCACACAACTCATACCCATACGAGAAGCATAATGCATCATCACATTAGAATTTGTAGAGCCTAGAAAAATAAAGTGGATATGGGATGATGGCATAAAAGAATCGTACATGTGATCAAATTATCTGATCCATTAGCTTCCGCATTCGCTGGAGCTTCATAGAAATGACCCTATCCACCTCTGCCCTGGCTATCAGTCCTACCACCAAAAAGTAACCTACAGTATACGGTCACGGTCCTCACCCTAACCTCGGCCTCCAAATGGAGGTGATTCTGGTGGAGATGGTAGAGCTAGATGTGGAATTCAAACAATCTGTCTATGCAAAGGGAAATATCTGGCGCAGTAACCTAACTCACCATAGCCAAAACAAATCAAAGTTGATCTCCTCCTAGAAACACAACCACCATGGCCAGAAGTTCTAGTCTGGGACCCATGACTCTAAATAGAGCCAACCTCACTCTAGTTATACCGATCGCCCTATAAAATCTACAAAGAGGGCGGAACAGGCTGGGTGGGCAGACCCTACTAAAACAAGTGTACAGCCCTAATTTATGAATCTCTAGGCCTGGAGTAGGACCTACTGTAGCTACCCTTATATCTAGCTATCTGGTCGCTACCCCTTTGGGCCTCAAAATGAAGCTACTCCATAGTGCGGGCATGATAAAAACATCTAGAAAGGAGCGACCCACTGAGAGCATAGATTAAGCATCAATCCACACCTACATTCTAGATCTACGAACAAAACATCGAACCCTCTCTTCCTCAGTAGGTAGAATCATAGTGGCATGATAGTAGAGCTCATGAAATCTCACTCATGCTCAGAAACTCTCATAAAATCCTGCTCTTGAGAACTAATCCCTGAGGTGATCTTTGACACCGTAAGATGAACCTAGACAAAAAGGCCTCAGAAAACTCAGTCCAGGTTATTGAAGGAGACCTAGCTGGTCTAGTCTCAATAAATGTACACACCACTATGTGGCTGGCCTATCAAGTTGATACACATTAAAGTCGACTTCTTTCGATCCCATGAGAACCAAGGTATGCAACCACTCACGACAAGTAGTCAGAAACTCGTGGGCCACCTCACCCAAAGCCCTAAAAAACCTCGAAGGTGAATGCCTCATGAACACTCCAAGCATCTTCTACTCCTCTAGTGGCATTGCTCTAGCTGCAATCACGAGTTGGTACCCAAAGGTGGTACCTGGGCCTGAGGTGCCTCTAATGAAGGTTGGTCCTACTGACCTGGTGCAGTTACCGGTACTAGCACTAGTCTTGGTGCTAGTGCTGGTACTGGTGCTGGGGCTTGTTGCATGCCACCCAACACAGTCAGAAGCTGCACAATGGTTTCTTGAAGGTATATCGTCATAGCCGGTCCGGATGGTGGTTGTGCTAGTCCCGGCTCTATGGACTGATATGGAACATGGGCTGCTGGAGGATCCGCTGCAGACTCTGGACCCTAATCTCTAACTGGTGGTGGTGATGCACCTCTACCTGGCAAGGGAAGTCGACCTCTAACTTGACTCGCCTTGCAATGCGAACAAGCCTTCCTCCAAAAAGAGTGAAAAAAGTGAGATTTCAAGAAATCAATAACATACAAGCTGCACGAAAGTGATACATCAGAGAAGAATTCCTAATGACATCCTATAGCCTCCTAAATATAGGACATAGACATCTTCGCACTGATCCATATGATCTACTACGTATAAGCCTTGTACAAGTGAGATTGGTGAACTTGAGGTTGTGATACCAACCTGTCACGATTTGACTTCCCGAATCATAATGACATATACTAAATCCCACCAGTAGGTAAGTTGACCCATACGCAGAATAATAAGTAGTGCGTATAGTGCATACAAGGGAATAACTAAATAACAAATAATGTTAATAATAGGAAAAGACATAAACGAAAAAAAAAGCCAAAAACTATATACAAAAGAAACCCTCCCAGAACGTGGAAGTCACGAGTAGAAAGCTGTCTAACAAGATAAATATAAGAAACAAAAATGGACCACAACAAGCTGTTTCAAAGGCAAAAAACAGGCTAACATATGTACAGAAGAAGACAGGTTGGTCCAGGACGCCAAGTGCTCACTCTCGTTTTCGATATCAACAAGCTGCATAGACATCATGAATGATCACCACTGGTAGTTAGTAGTAGGACTTACATCACGAAAAGATGAAGAGTGTAGGTTAAGTACCAACATAACGTACTCTACAAATATCATAGACCAACCAAGAAAGAAAGGTAAGAACAATTTGTAACACCTCAGACCTGGACAACAAATTGTTTTGTGAACCACGAAAGGGTTCACGGATCTGAAATGAACCATGGTTTGTCGACCTGCTCGTGGGTTCACACCCAACCAAGCGTGGTGGACCACAAAGCCCTTCACGAGCCATGGATCCCCACACGGGTCGTGGTAAGGCTCGTGGAAGCAAGGCAGAACACCCTCGAACTCAGGCATCACACAACAGAGCCCACCACGGGTCATGGAAAGGTTTGTCGTGCGTCAGCCAGCAGACCCCCAACCCAAGTGAAGAACCACGGTGGCCTTCACGGTCCATGGTCCTTCACACGGGCCATGGTATGGCTCCAGGATGAGCCTCCTAGAACCAGTAGACACTGGCCAGCAACCATGACCCACATGATGGGTCATGGTCCCTTTGACAGTCTGTTAGTGGCTCCGTGGTCGGCCCTCGTCAACTTTTAAGTCAGGGTCGTTTTGGTCTTTTCCCCTATGTACTGGGCATTTAGACTACGTCATTTAATACCTAAACTACGTTGTTTTACTCAGTTTAAACCTAATAATTTAGTCAAAACCTACCTAAAGCCTTTATTATCCAATATCACCAAAACTTAGAGCAAAAAGAGAAGAAAGAGGCGCCAGTTTTCTCAAGAATACGCAACAGGTTTTCTTCTGTTCCAACTCCAAAATCAAAGGATTTCTCCGTGAAATTTATGACCAAGTATGTGGGATTTCACTAGGGGGTTGCTTTCATCCACTAGGTCCCTAGAATTCTTCCAGTTCATTGATTCTTTACATCTTGTTTAGACCTAAGGTTTCTAAAACCATAGAGATTTGTTGTGATTTAGTTACTGTAGTATCCTTGATTGAAATAGTATGTTTCTTGGAAAGTTTACGTAATTCTTAGTATGAAACTCAGAACCCTAGTTTGTATAAATTCTCTTAGTTCATGAATTATACTTGCTAGGTCAGTTAAACAGATATTCACGCTCCAGATTTCAAATGTCACATTATCAGTACATAAATGTTGCATTCTCAGATTGCATGTTAGTATTTGAGCTATTTATTATTTATGTTACATTTGTATCATATACATATTCAGTTGGGAGTAGACTTAGCACCGAGTTGGACTAGGGTTCAGCATACCCTCATATCCCAAACTACGTGCCCCCATAGGAGTATAAGTCCCCTTTTTTGGGCATCAGATTTAGTGATCACGCCAGTCATGCCTTTATACCCCCGGCAATGTATATTGGGTCCTCTCGATGGGGTGTATACATCGGACTCAATGTTTAGCTAACGTGGTTTATGTCGGTTAATAGTAGCTCCCACAGTCAGACTCTTAGTACACTTGACCAAGTTTTCAGTACATATTTCAACATTCACCTTAGCATGTTATTTTCATGATTAGTACTTGGTCATTGCATTCAGCTTAGCTTTTCAATTATGTTTCAGTATTTGCTTCCTTGCTCAGTTTATGTCATTACTCAGTTATGCCTTGTTTTAGCTTATATATGTTTATTCAGCTTACTATCTATGTCCTGCATACTCAGTACATTCAAAGTACTAATGCATACTATGAGCTAAATCCTTTCATGATGTAGGTTCAGGTACTCATCATCCAGATCGCGCTTAGATCAATTCTAGGTCCGTACTCAGTAGCTTTAGTGGTGAGTCCTCATACTTCGAGGACAATAGACATGCTTTTCATTTTAGTCTTTTTATTCAGTTTTAAATTTTGTTAGAGTTAGCTGGGGAGCATGTCCCAACAACTCAACTCAGTTATAGGCTTTTCAGACATAGTAATAGAATCAACTTGGGTTGATGAATTTATCTTTCAGTCATTGTTAAACTCTTAGTATGGTTTATACATTCAGACTAGTTGGTTATTTCCAACATTCAGTTATCTATGGTATTTAAGCTTTCGCATAGTTTATGTTTTATTCTGTTATTCTTTGTATGCTTGATATATGTCAGACACAAGGTTAGCTTAGGGTCACTCATGATCCTAGGTCCTGTGTTATGTCAAAGGGGTAGCCTCAGGGCGTGACACAATCAGAAAAGATAGAATCTAGATATAAATAGAAGTTAAGGTAGATACGAAAAGAAGGCACACAAGCATACAAAAATTAAATCTAAGTATAGGCAACCTAAACCTTAGTGGAGTTCATAAGCCCAGAAGGTACACTTATGCGCAAGTTTAAATAAAACTTGAATGACCCCTATAAGCCCGATAGGTACACAAAATAGCTTAGTCTAATAGAAAGAAGAGTAACCCAAATCCAAATCCAAGAACATCAACCGACCTCCAAACCTAAGTAACCAAGAACTAGTCAACTCCTAGACAAACTAGAAAGAGTGACAATTAACCCAACTGGTGAACTCCTATCTAAGCTATTAAGAATTCAAATTAACCCAAGCAGCCCAACCATACAGTCCACTACTAGGGGCTTTAGCCGCCCAGCTAGTAAGAGTGACTAGGGTGCATGTTAACTC
The DNA here is from genome assembly GCF_000226075.1 of Solanum tuberosum. Classification (NCBI taxonomy): domain Eukaryota; kingdom Viridiplantae; phylum Streptophyta; class Magnoliopsida; order Solanales; family Solanaceae; genus Solanum; species Solanum tuberosum. Next base: position 1,957,027 of record NW_006238939.1, on the reverse strand, counting down.
CGTAGAGGATCTCAGATATCCAAGCTACCTATACAACCATCTCATTCACAGGGGCATCAACTACCAAGCTAGGAAGAGTGACATGGGGCGTATTGACTCTGAAGCGGATCTCAAGTAGGCTCTAAGCCACCATGGGTTGACGACAACTCCAGAAGGTATCACATAAGGATCAAAGCTTGAAGTACTACAATCCTGAGAACACAAAAAATCTCTGGTAACATATTAGAGTCACAAAAGTAGGGAGAGGAGACATAAGGGCCAACAAGCTGCCCAAATGCCTAAACTAAGGTTCATACTAGCAGACCCATGTCTCCTATTCCAAACTACAAGTACCTAGTCTTTCTAAGCGGTGTCAGAGATATACCAAATTCACAAGGTACATGGATCTAAGGAAACACTAGTCTATCCTTGACTAAGGCCAATACATGTTCCAAAAACAAGTAATCAAACAATTAAATCACATAGCATGCTACAACACACATACAAGCCCCTACCAGCATTGTACTATCCTTGAAACAATAGTAATAAACCCTAAGTAATGGTTTCTAAGAATGAAAGCATAAATAACTAAGTACCTTCCCCTTATTCACAATCATCTTCATGAGTTTACAAATTCTTGCTTAATATAATTAGAAAGGAAGTTGTAGTCGACCTGTAGGCCGACCGCACAATCAAAATCATAAGGACAAATCTTTTAATTTCTAAACGTTATCACGCTATAAATAATAGGATCACAATGCCAACACACTCATTTAGACACCATAATAACCCAAAATAGAGACAAACCAATTTTAAGAGTCAAACAGGAATCATCGGATCCGTGCTAGAAATTTTGGAATTGACTCCTTCAAAGATCCTAAACCTTGAAGTGAACTTCTGTCCCAAAATAGAACATAATTTGAGGCTCAAAAAATCAGCTAACCACACAAAATAAGGAAAACACAAATTTAAACTTAAAACCCAAAGAAGGAAACAACATAATAGAGAAATTCACCTCAAACAGAGTGTCACCAACATAATCAAATAACTCCACCGTGTATCTCCGTCAATTATGAGTGTGTGGGACTTCAAACATTAAAATAAGAGTTTGAACTGAGGAGAAATTTAAAAAAATACCGAAAGGTGCCAAGGCTGGTCACAACTATGTTTGAATAAACAGCCAGGACAGTCGAATGTGCATCATTGTTAACTTGAATTACTTGAGTTATTGTCTCTTCGTTATGGTGTAAAGTTACCTATTTGCATCGATTTCTATGCACTGTGATGAGATAAGTTATATTATATGAAAACCAAAGGGAAATTGTTTTGACTAGTTATTAGGTCGAGGTCTTTATCGATGAGTGTGATTATGCCGAAGTCTTTGCCGATTAGTGTTATTGATGTCGAGGTCTATACCGATGAGTGTGATTATGAAGAAGTCTTTAGCGTGAGTATTATTTATGTCAAGCTCATTTTTGGCAATTGTTATTGATGATGAGGTCATTATCAGTGAGTGTTACTAATGTCAAGGTCATTAGTGACGAGTGATATAAAGGCTGAGCTCATTTCTGGCAAGAACTTAGATTATGGGTGGTCACCATTAGTCCCGATTCATATTTTTGAATGATAATCATGGTACTTGTGTTTGGTATGCTTGATTGTTGTGCTTAATAACCTTTATACATGTGATTAATGGTTTGATACTTGTGATTGACATACATAACACTTTTTGGTTGTTGAATTAAGACTATTGGACTGTGATTATGGAAACTTGTGAGTTGTGTATTATAAAACTTCTAAGCTGGATTGATTTCTATGCAGGTTGTTGTTTGAGGAGGTTCGGTTGGGATGAAATGAGTACTCAATTTCTGTTTAGTGTTTTTTAATAGGCTGTTTGCTAGGTACCGAGTTGTTTGGTACTTATTTCTTATTTGTACACTTGTGTAGGTTCCGAGCCCGAACCCACGTGATCTTCTTCTTCCTCTTCCTCTTCCTCCTCATCCTCCTCCTCCTCATCCTCCTCTTCTTCTTCTATCTGAGGCTTTCGAAGGACTTTGAGAGGTAGATGTTTTTCATTCTGGTGGGCCTAGTTGTTCCTTTACCTTATGTTTTGTTCTATTCGAGAAACAAATGCATTAAAACTTGTACTTATCTTTCAATTGTATATTTATGTTAGTGTGGCTTGTACACGTGACAATCATGTTTTGGGTTTTTATCAAAATGCCTAAGTTTTCCGCTCTTTTATGTTATACTTGCTTTACTTCCACAATTCTTTTATTTTGTTCGATTAAAGCTGGATTTTATTTGTGGGAATAGATGAGTGTCATCACGACCAATTGGATCGTGACACCGAGATGGGAGGGCTGCGAGCGAGATTTGTTATCCATCCCATATACATGCAAATCTACTTGTATATATTGTATCTAAAACTAATTGCCCATAATTTTGACCTCATATATCATGAGGTACATGTGTATGGATGTATCTAGAAGTATTTGGGAGCACCAAAATCTGGTAAGATTCGTATTATTACAAACTAAAGTATATCTAAGTAATTAGCTCATAAACTAGTGAGGTTTCTATATGTTTTCCTAGTATAAATAATAAATTTTGAATCGAGTAAATTAAATATGTTGTGATAGACTTTCAAATTTAAATTCTAAATCAGTCAATCGATTTTTAGATATGATTAAATAAATGGAAAAGAGCCAAAAATACCCTTAGACTATTTGAAAAGGTTTAAAATACCCCTCATCCATCTATTGGGTTAAAAATACCCCTCAATCCACCTATTTGGTATATTTCTACCCTTAAAACTAACAACCTTTTAAAAATATATATATTATTATTATCACTTATTACGTGTCATTTTCTTATTGGATAAATCAAATCCCAACCTATTTAATTTTTTCCTACCTACCCATTTTAGTGTCCATGACCCACACTCAATTAGAAGACCATTAAATTTTTCTCTCTCTGTTCTTATTAAAAAAAATCACGACTTCTTTCAGTCGAATGTTACAATTTTCAGTGCAATACAATTTGGTGTGTGCTGGTTTTTTTTTTTACTGATGGGAAGAAAATCTTACTTGAAATTATATTTACTTTGCAAAAAATTGAAAAAAAACTGGATCTCTGTAAGTGCAATCAACTCAGAAGAACTCCAAACTTCAATCGTTCACCAAGTATTGATACTTTGCAGCTAGGTGGACGTAAATCCATAAGTTAATAGGAAATTTGGACAGGCTAATTGATCCATATCTGAAAACTTATGGATTTTTTGCTAAAATTCCTTCAATTAGGAGTTGATTTTCTATATAAACACTGCAAATTGACCACGAAGATATGTGGAATATACTTGCATGAGTATAAAACAATGGTGGTATCTATTGCAAAACTAAGAGATGTGGAAGTTTTTAGTAGGTTATTTTTCAGAAATTTTCATCATTTGCAATACAAATTTGATAAACAATTTTGATAAAGGAACTTCTCATATTCATACGAAAATAAGAAGTATAGTACTGAAAATTGCATCATTTGACTGAAATAGTTTTGAAATTTTTGAATAAGAAAAGAGGAAAAAAGAAATAAGAAAGAGACTTAGGGTTAAAGGGAGAAAGAATCAATCAATCAATTTATTTTTTAATGAGTCTTTTAATCGAGTTTGGGTCATGGACACTAAAATGGGTGGGTAGGAAAAAAATATGGGATTTGATTTATCCAATAAGAAAATTGCACCTAATCTATCTATACATAAAAGGAGAAGAAAAAATGACGCATGTCAACACCACAAATTTTCAGTATTTTAAATAATTTCAAACAATTAATAATTAATAATTAATTAAATAAATATAGACACATGTCAATAATTAGAATTACAACGACACATGTCAGCACCACAAAAAATAGGATTTTTAAATAATTAAAAAATATTAATCTATCTTATCTATCATAGTAGTAGAAAAACCACATGTTAGCACCATAAAATTTTCAATTTTAATTTTTTAAATAGTTTTAATTTGTGTTAGTTAGTTATTTTCCATTTAAATTTTAAAATGTTAAAAATAATTAAACGGATATTTTTAGGGATAAGAAATAACCGTTTCTAGTCTTTTTATTTTAAAAATATTTAACTCTATCTTTATCATTTACATTTATTTAATTATTTCAAAATTTTGTATTTATTTCAAAATAAATAATCAGCAATTCATTTCGTGTGTGTGATTTCCTTTTTAAATATCTAATTTTTATCTTTTAAATTATCAATTAACTAAATAGAATTAATTTTAAAAAAATTATCAAAAAAGTAATTACTGTTTTAGAAGACAAGATAGCGTTTTTTACCTAATTAAAATTGTTTGATTGTTTTTTTTTAAAAAATACGTTATAATTTAAAAGAAAATTTAGAGTCTTGAATTTTGAGTTTAAAAATTTGCATTTATCTTTTTTATTTTGATTTACTGTAAAGGCAGTAGTGGATTCCTAAAATATAGGTTATAGGTAACTGATTAAAAAAATTCTTCTTCCTTTTTAAAACTCTATAAATCAAATTATTTTAATTCATGAATCGAAAATTTGACAAAAAATTATAATAAAAATGACAAACTCACAAATAATTTTCATAATAATTACAATTTTCAAATTAAAGAATTACCATCCTATTTTTCTTCAATATTTGCGTTATATAATATATGAACGAAATTTTTAAAAAAACATTTTAAAAAGAAAATAAAAAAAGGAATCTCCCACGTTTGTTATTAAAAAAAATAATCTACAATTCTTTTTTTTAAAATATATGCAAAATTTTTAATTTATTAAAAATAATTTAAAATATGAAAATCATAATAAAAACTGCTAGCAAAAAAAAGAATAGAAAAAAAGACACGTTTTACAAAAACTCGTGCAAAATAAAAAATAATATCCAAACGTGTAAGTTTTTATATTTGAGTAATTAATTTAAAATTTAAATTTTAAAAGATAAATAACTAATTTTATCCCTAGAAAATAGCTAACCGCATAACACACATTTAAATAACAAAAACTATTCTTAACTTCATCTCTTACCTTTTCTTAAAAACCTATTAATTTCAGAATTGCTTATTTTCTTATATTTATTCAACCACTTCAATATGATAACATTTTTTGCTTTTCGTGTTTTTTTTTTCCGATTCTAACGATTTTTTTATTTATGACAGTTAATCTTCAACATTTGAAGTGATGAGTAATAATATATAAATATAATGGTGGTTGTATGTTGGTGATTTAGATAGTAATTTGTAATTAGCATGTTATCGTTATCAAGTTTGAATATGTCTGGATAGGTGATTGTGAAAGAATGAATATAGATTTATTTTGGTGGATTGTGCTTCTAATTTGATAGATTTATTGATCAAGAATCTATCAGCAAAAATCGCTCCCAAATATACATTCACTAGAGAATTATATCTATTTTTGTAGTTAAGAAAAAAGTATACTTTTATAATTATCATTATGCAGGTCATTATTTTTTTTACGATTTATTGAAAAAGTTAACTGGGAGTCATTGTTAATAAGGCCTACCAATTTCCTCTTGCATTATTTTTCTATGCATGTTTTGTATAAAAACTCCAACCTTTTGACATTTACTATAGTGATTGTGGCTATTGCAGGTGCAATGAATGTGATTGTTCATACAATATAACTGGTATTAATGTTATGCTCCCATTTTTATTGTTCATAAAGAATATAAATATTACTTGCTTTATTTATATAGTTTGTTGGCAGACGCTTAAAATATTTTCAATGCTCTTTTGAAATATTAATTGAGAAGTTTTAAGACCGAAAACATTCCTGAAAATATGAATATATTATTTAGTAAATATTATTTTCTGTCTAAAAAAGCATTTAATAGAAAAGAGGGAACTGAAAATTACAATATAATAGTATAAACATTGTATTAGTAATAGGCATACATGCATTGATGTGATTAAGGTCAAGTGAAAGACAATGAAGGCATATATATGGGACACAACAGACAACACTCAACAGACCAAGAAACTAAAGGTATGATTCTTGAAAAGACTGATAATTTTTATTGTTATATTAACATGAAAGTGATCTTTTTTTCAATAATGGGTTCCGAAAGTCACAGTGAATTAAAGAGGTAAATTCTGATTACACTATAGTAAAATGTGCTCTGAAAATCAGTTGAATAATTTTTTTCGTCAAATTTATCTGTACATATGAATGATTCTTTTAAAAGGGCGATAGTATTATTTTTAGGTGAAAGATGTGCTAGCTTGGCATGTATACTTTCGGTGAAATTAATTATGCTCAATTTTTCTAGGTGAAAGCTGTGCAAAAAAAAATAAGGGCGACAAAGCACTATATGCATGTATGCTCCAATATGTTGATTTCATAAACGGTTCAAATTAATTAGTATATATATAGGCTCTCCATATTCAGCATTTCAAAAATTGGAAATCAATATTTTATTAATATAACTAAAGAATTTTTTATATACAATAATCACCGCCTTTCACATATTTATATGTATAAATTATATATATATATATATATATATATATATATATATATATATATATATATATATATATATATATATATATATATATATATATATATATATATATATATATATATATATATATATATATATATATATATATATATATATATATATATATATATATATATATATATATATATATATATATATATATATATATATATATATGAATACTTAAACACACATACTTATTTACCTTGTTTTCCTTTCTTAAATATAAGACAAGCTTAAATATTTTCTTAAATTGTTGTAGTCACACTTGTGCATGGTATCAGAGCTATGGATGAAAAGAAATATAAAAAGAAACATACTAGTAGAGAGTTAAGAAAAATAAGAAGAAAATTAAACAAATTATATCCGGATTATAAACAACTCAATAACACAAAAACTGATAACGCCAAATTAGATCAATTAATAGATAATATATCTAAAATAGAATATAAATATATTCAATATTTAAATACACAATGAATAACGAGAATAACCAATATAGACAAAAACTTACTGAAATAATTATAGCAAAAAGACAAGAATTGACACATAGGCAAAATAGACTTAACAGTAATATATTTGCAGGAATTTGTAAAAAATCTATAATAGCACAGAGAAAAACTATTTTATATCTACAAATACAAATAGAAAACTTAGAATATAAATTCCAACACAATTTATAAATGAATAAAGAAGAATACGCAATAGATGAAAACATATGAAACTATGACGAATTTAAAATAAAGATAATATTTCTAATCTAGGAAGAAGATATAAGAAAATAGGTGACAATCTAAGTTTAATGTTAGAAAAAGAAACGGTAAAACTAGAAGATAGTTTAACTGCTATGATAAGAATAACAAAAGAAAATGAAGAAATTGATAGAAAAATGGAAATTGAAAAAATAAAACAACAAGCAAAAAAGAAAGTACAACAATTAGAAGAAGAACTAGAAGAAAAAGAAGAAAATAACCAAGATAATCTACCTGAAATAAGAATTGATGAAATGAACGACGATGATCTAGATAGAACAACATTCAGAAACAAGCGAAACATATACGGAACTTTTAGCAAACATAGATAATACAAAGAATTTAGAAATAAATACAAGACACGTAGACATGGATGAAAAACCTACTACATCAGGAATAAAAGACCCAAAAATTTAAAATATTATAATGCAAACTATGAACAATATGATAAAGAAAAAACTATATGGGATAAAAGATTAAATAAAAAATGGACACCTAAACCAATAACTGAACAACATGATTTTTTAGATTTGAACTGTGTAGCAGATATAACTAAAATAATCCAATTATGGATGGGATATACATCAAAACAATTAATAGATAACAAAATAGGAATGACAGAAACACCAGGATATATAGAAAGAACACTTATAGGAACAGTAAAATTATGGCTACAAAATTTATCAGATGAAAGTTTAAAAACTTTAAGAAATAATAAAAAATCTAGATGGTGAATTAGCTACTACAACTATGAAAATATTATATAAATACGAAATAGATATAAGAAATGAATTAGTAGTATGACAACAGAAGTAGAAGAACAAAATAAAGAAAAAATCATAAACTGGAATCTAATGACAAAATTAGCAAATATGTAATATGTGTTATATAGAAGAATATACATGTGCATTTAGAGAATACTATTATAAAGGAACATATAGCACAGAAGAAAGTAAAGAAATAAGAAAATTATATTTTACAAAATTACCAGAACCTTTTAATTCAAAAGTAATAAAAAATTGGAACGAAGCAGAATTAACGGATACCTTAGGAGCTAGAATAAAACTCTTGCAACGATGGTTTATGGAACTATGTGAAAAACATAAAGAAGAAACAAAAATGAAAAAAATATTAGTAAAAAACTTGGCATGTTGCAAAAATAAAACAACACCCCAATTTGGTTGTACGGATAGGTATTATAAAAATAAAAAAAGAAACT
>NW_006238939.1:1948077-1948186 GCF_000226075.1 Solanum tuberosum | reverse complement strand
AACGATATAGAAATGGAATCAGACAATGAATTCTATAATATAACAAATAACTGAAACAAATATACAAATAAGAACTAAAGAAGAACATTAAGACGAAGAATCTTTAGAA
>NW_006238939.1:1946256-1947977 GCF_000226075.1 Solanum tuberosum | reverse complement strand
ATATATTGTATATAACAAATTTATTATAAGGACAGATCACACAAGCAAAATGGTGGCTAACAAGAAAAATACAGGATTCAGTAACTACAAAAGAAGAAATGAGAAGATTGGTATTAAAATATATTAAATTTTACATTTACTATTGAAAACTATGACGGATTAAAAAATAAAAAATAATATTTTCTAATCTAGGAAGAAGATATAAGAAAATAGGTGATAATCGAAATTTAATGTTAGAAAAAGAAACAGTAAAATTAGAAGATAGTTTAACTGCTATGATAAGAATAATAAAAGAAAATGAGGAAATAGATAGAAAAACGGAAATTGAAAAAATAAAACAACAAGCAAAAAAGGAAGTACAACAATTAGAAGAAGTAAAAAATACTAAAATAATAGAACTAGAAAAAGAGCTGGCAATATTAAAAGAAATGTATGAAATTAAACAAAAAGAAAAAGAACAAAAACAAAGTTAGCAAATGAGATAATTAAATTTAAAGAAAAATTGCAATTAGAAGATGAATTAGAAGAAAAACAAGAAAATAACGAAGATAATCTACCTGAAATAAGAATTGATGAAAATAAACGACAATGATCTAGATGAACAACATTCAGAAACAAGCGAAACATATACAGAACTTTTAGCAAATATGGATAATACAAAGAGTTTAGAAGTAAATACAGGAGACGTAGACATCGATGAAAACCCTAGTACATAAGGAGTAAAAAACCCAAAAAACATAAATCCAAAATATTATAATACAAACTATGAACAATATGATAGAGAAAAATCTATATGGGATAAAAGATTGAATAAAAAATGGGCACCTAAACCAATAACTGAACAACATAATTTTTTTAGATTTAGACTGTGTAGCAGATAATAAATAAAATAATCCAATTATGGATGAGATATATATCAAAAACAATTAAATAGATAAACAAAATAGGAATGACAGAAACACCAGGATATATAGAAAGAACACTTATAGAAAAAGGTAAAATTATGGCTACAAAATTTATCAGATGAAAGTTTAAAAACTTTAAGAAGTAATAAAAAATCAGATGGTGAATTAGCTACTACAACTATGAAAATATTATATAAATACGAAATAGCTATAAGAAATGAATTTAGTAGTATGACAACAGAAGTAGAAGAACAAAATAAAGAAAAAATTATAAGCTGGAATCTAATGACAAAATTAGCAATATGTAATATGTGTTATATAAATGAATATACTATTATAAATGAACATTTTAGCAACAGAAGAAAGTAAAGAAATAAGAAAATTATATTTTACAAAATTACCAGAACCTTTTAATTCAAAAGTAATAAAAAGTTGGAATGAAGCAGGATTAACATATACCTTAGGAGCTAGAATGAAATTCGTTAGCAATATGTAATATGTGTTATATAAATGAATATACTATTATAAATGAACATTTAGCACAGAAGAAAGTAAAGAAATAAGAAAATTATATTTTACAAAATTACCAGAACCTTTTAATTCAAAAGTAATAAAAAGTTGGAATGAAGCAGGATTAACATATACCTTAGGAGCTAGAATGAAATTCGTACAACGATGATTTATAGAACTGTGTGAAAAACATAAAGAAGAATTAAAAATGGAAAAAATATTGGTAAAAAACTTAGCATGTTGCAAAAATAAAAGAGCACCCCAATTTGGATGTACAGACATATACTATAGAAAGAAATATAATAA
>NW_006238939.1:1945078-1945962 GCF_000226075.1 Solanum tuberosum | reverse complement strand
AAATGGGAAATAAATAGAAAAGAATTATATTCAGTATATAAGTGTTTATTATCATTTGAACCATATATTGTATATAACAAATTTATTATAAGGACCGATAATACACAAGTAAAATGGTGGCTAACAAGAAAAATACAAGATTCAGTAACTACAAAAGAAATGAGAAGATTGGTATTAAATATTTTAAAATTTACATTTACTATTGAAATAAAAAAACTGATAAGAATGTTATTGCAGATTACTTATCAAGACAATGCTACTCAGACTGAGAAAGAAAATACAATTGAAGATATACTCAAAGCCATTACTACACTTTGTATAAAAGTGGACAGTATGGACAATGAGATACAAAAGCTAAAGACTAATGAAGATAATCTGAAGTCTAAAGCTAATATAGGTCAACAACATGACTGTAAAAATGCGGAGCTAAGTCAATCGGAAGACTTTAAAAATCCAGAGCTAAAAGGTGACGTTGGAAAACACCTTAAAACCCATAATGTTTGTTTAAATACAGCTGCAGGTACAAGTAAACAAGTTAGTGAAAAAACAACATAAGAATGCAAACTTAAACCAGCTATTTGAAAAACCATTTACTCCAAGAATGCCAAGAAACACATTGACTATGGAACCACTAACCTCTACCTATGCAGATAGCCTACAAAATGAGAAAAAATTATATAACCATGTCACGAGAACATATATTGAAAATATATACAAAAATCCAAACCTATTTAAATCGTAATCCTAGATCCACTACAACCAAAGAACCAAGTCAAGACTACCTAATCCAAAAATTACAAAGTTATAACAAGTTAATCGCACAGCCAAAAACTAACGCCAATTTAGTAAGGACATGTTACAATTATGAACTATTAAATACTATA
>NW_006238939.1:1934731-1944599 GCF_000226075.1 Solanum tuberosum | reverse complement strand
ATATGGATGAAGTCCAGCGATGGATTTTATCATTATTAAAACCAGAAGAAAGACCTACGACAAGAGCACTCAAAGCAGGATTTATTTCGCCAGAACTATTAACCAGATATTGCAAGCTAATTGGACACAAATACCCTGATCATCTATGTTCAAAATGTAATGGAGAAGACAACGTGATTCCCGATGTCCAGCTAGAATAAAGTCAAAGAGATATGAAGACAAAGAAGATATGGACAAAGAAGATAAGACAACTAAAGAGATAAGGCAAAGAAGATATATTTGGCCAAAAAAGCCAAAAGCAAATAGTGAATAGTACTATTATTGTAAATTATTAGGTACATTTGTAAGAAAGTTAGTGTAGTAGGAATAAATCATGTAAAATAGTCAACAAGTGTAGGGTAGTATGCATGTGCATATTAAAAGTGGTAGGTGTGGTGTGCATTATTAATAGGACAAGTGTAAAGTGGTAGGTGTGCATGATTGTAGAGTAAGTAGTAGTGCATTATTGTAAAGTAAGTAGTATTACGTGCATTATTGTGCATTACTGTAGAGATACTTGTGGAGGAACCTCTTGTTCTCCATTGTCTTCCTCATCCTTCCTAACATTAGTCCTAATATTATTTATAACTTGAAAAACTATAGGGCAAAGGTTAGGAGAAAGACCTACTAGATCTAAACTCTATAGCATGACTTAGAGAATGAAGAAGTGAAATTTCTTCAGTATTCAATAGCCTCTTATTCATAAATGTGGCGCGCTTTACATTTATGAACAAGACTCTACTAGATGTGGTTTGAGCCCTTAGCATATCCTGAACATAAGATAATAGAAAAATACGGGAAAATTTAAAACTTTTACAATTGAAGTCATTCTTTATAAAACAAGCGGAAGTCTTTCTATACTCTTTGTCTCATACCATCTATTAAACTGATGAATAAAAGTCTTGGGACGCAACCCATACCAAGTCTAAAAACATAAAGAAATGACTTACATGAATAATGTGGGTTCGTCCTTGAAGCTATGAGGACTCACCAAATCTTCAAGTCTTCTTGAACCTTAGAAACCTAGCCTCCAAAGCAACTCAAGTCTCCAACCCTACATTTGGTTAGAATGTAGGCAATATGCGTTAGTACAAAATGTACCAAGTTTGAAAGCTAGCACAACATCGTAAAAGCATCTAAAATGGTTAGTTAACATAAGACATAAGCATAAGAGATAATAACATATTCATAGCATAATAATCATAATCATAGAATAATCATCATCATAAACATCATATATACATAAGTCAACATAAGACATAGTTAATGAGCATAGGAGACAAATCAAAATCATAATAAGCCGAGTCTTCATCATAGGTATCACATAAGCATAATTTACTCCTGGTCATCTTTACCATAATGGCACCATTCTCAAGTAACCTCAAAATCATACAAGTGCAAAGCATGAATAGCATCCCATAATACCACCCAAGTCAAGTACCCCTTTTTGGTCATCTTAATCGTGGTCTATATACATGGTCTAAGTCTTTAAGTTCTTCTACCATAAGGGTACCATACTTCTAACTAACCTCAAGGCATACTTGTGCAATGCATGAAAGGCATCCCATACTATCCTTCACACTAAGCATAAACTTGAAGTCATCCTAATCATATTCACCCTCCTTTGGTATCACTATTGGCTTATTTCATGTAAACATGGGTCTATCACCTTTAGTCAACCAGATCTTGGAAGGCATCTATAGCAACAATCCATCAACCATAACTCATGTAAGACAACACTCATAAGGTAACATTAAGTCATACTAGTGCAAGGCATGAGTAGCATCCCATACTACTACCCATACTAAGTACTTATTTTGGTCATCATACTCATGTTCCTTAATTAGGGACTAGCCCCCTTTTTAAAGCATGGGGACTCTAGGAAATGCTACTCAAAGCATAATCTAACTTCATTAGACTTGAACTCTTGGAGATTCTACCTAAAGCATAATCTTAGTTCATTATAAAGTTGGACCCTATGAGATACTTCTTTTAGCATGTCTAGGTTCATTATCATTATGGACTCTAGGAGGCACTACTCAAACATATCTTAGCCCATTTATAATCTTGAACATTATGAGGTCCTTCACTAACTTGTCTTAGTCCCTCATTACATAGAACCCTATGATATACTACATTAAGTACATCTTAGTTCATTAAGGTTGAACCCTAGGAGATACTACACTAGGTATATCTTATTTCATCATGTTTGAATTCTAGGAGATACTACTTAAAGCATACTCTTAGTTCAGCTAGTTTGATCTCTAGGAGATACTCCTTCAAGCATAATCATAGACCATTACTTGCATTGGACTCTAGGGATGCTACCATATACATAATCTTAGCCAATGAGGTTTGAACTCTAGGAGATGCTACATTGAGCACAATCTTAGTTCATTACCAATCTTGTTTAATTGGGATATAGCCTTAACCGACATCAGAACATATGAGCTATCACATGATCTCTCATGGTGTTACCCACACCATCAAGGGTTGGTACACTTGCCTAATGTAGGACCGATTTGTTAGCTTAGTTGGATCCACTAGATAACTTTCCTACGGGGAATGTAGTTATGGGATATAGAGACTGCTACTAGAAAGCCAAACTCAACTAGGTCAGGCTTCCATCTCATGAGAAACACTTTGGGAAATCCATACTCTTCTAGGTGAGAGATTTCAGGTGGGAAGCCCAAATTAATTGGGTTAGAACCTCCATGAAAGCCCAACTCAATTAGGTGGAAACCTTCATCTCATTTCAACATCCACTCGGTGCTAGGCATAAATCCCATAAGATAATCATTAAGTCTATACTTTGACTCAAGTTTATGGAAACGTGTTCTTGACAACCAATCCATGATAATACCTCTTCTAGACCATGTGTGAGCAACTATCACCATCCATGACCTAGGTAAAAAGGCTGTCTAGCCTTAGGTTCAATTAGTTAGGAGAAGTCCTTCAACCCTAGGACCATTACTATGTGAGAAGTCTTTCATGTTAAGTCCATATTCATACTTATTATCATGTCTAGAATTCTTCATTAGACAAGGATATCATTATGACCTAAGTGATTCTATCACTTTCGGTGAACTAAGTAGGTAAAGGTCTCTCAACACAACTCTATTCATTAGCCTTTGATTCATATGTAGATTTTACTCTCAAAGCCTAAGGATCTAAAGTTAATCATATTAGCTTTTTGCTTATGCCCTAATGATCATCATTCATAACTATGACTTCTCATTCTCAATGACTCTACATCATGTTAGCATATTATGAACCTAGATTACAACACGTTCAATCACATCCTTTGATACTAGTGATCTTAGCCATAATTTGCCTTAAAGGTTCAATTTCATCTTTACAAGTCAAGATCAATCATGTAGTATAGAGTCTAGTTCAATTCATGTCTAGGTATTCCTAATCATGCTCAATTACTACTCATAACATTGATTTAGGAAGATTACTCATGAACCTTCAATTTCACCTCTAATGGCATAAACCCACAAACATCACATTCACCAATTTAGATTAGGGTTTACCATAGAAATCACATAAAATCATCATAATATCTTTAAACAAAGCTAATTCAATCATAATTGGGTATTATCTACTAGATTGGAATCATACCAACCCTACCCACAATGTAAGAAGAACCCTAGTTTGAATTGGGTTTCTGATCCACAATTGGAGGATTGCTAAGGGGGATCTATGGATGGATGATGCTTATCGTGACAAACGACACTAACCTACAGTATGAGTGTCTACGATCGTCGATACTGTAGTAAACCAACCAAGGGTTGGGGTCGTGTCCCAAGGGACTGGTTTCGAGAATTAGTATGAAAATAAAATTAAGTACAAACTAGTCGTAGCTAAAGACATTAACGATTAAAAACATTGTAAATTAAAAGGGGTGACACAAAGGTGTCAAATATCAAATGGGGGTTTTGTCACATGTAGTAATAAACAACAAATATAACAAGAAAATCAAGTATGGGGACAAGTTCTTGGGATGTGACCGCAATACAAGTTGAGATAAATCGTTGGGTACATAATTTCAATTGGAAATTTGCAAGATAATAGTGACTAGGCTAAGCTTTAGATGGAAATAAGTTCCCTCTCAGGCAATTTACCCCGTTTCAAATGTGTTTCTCTCGAACACCCATTTGCCGCATGCAGACCAGCCTACGTCTTACCCCACTCACTCTCTCGAGTTGAGTGATAGGATATGGGACTAGGGCACACCCTCTCGGGCTGAACCTCATGTCGACCCACTCCTTGGGACAGCAGTCTAGCGGTCTTGGTTTCGAGACCTCCCTCTCGGGCACACCGAAAACACATGGGTGATTTTGTATTTACAACTACAAACCCATTAGATTAAACCACAACCACTAGGTGAAATTACCATTAAAATACATCTAACCTATCAGCAACCAAGACCCAACAATAATATCAACACATATTTGCTAAATCACACCCCAAGAATGGGGATTTTTAGCCACACATCAAGAAATAACAAAATAAACCTAAAATGATACTAAAATCAAATGTGTATAAGGAATTAAACCTTGATTTAAGAAAAGGAAGAAGAATGGAGAAGACCCACTTCCAACTTGGGGAAGATGAAATCTTTCTTTCTTCAAGTCTCCCAAAAACCCTCTCCAAACTTGAGAGAAAATATCCCAAAAAAGTACTATTCTATTGTGAAAATTAAAATAAATGTTCCACTCTTCAAAATTAAGAACAAGTTTAGTATTTATAGAGTTTAGAAAATAGTGCTGGCGGAACTTTCGGCGAGGTTAGTCGGAATCGCTGATTAACTCGGCGATTCTCTCTTTGGTGTAGTTCGTCGCCATCTTGCACTACCCTTCAACATGGTCTTGCTCTTTGTCATTGGGCGAGATAGTACTGTTTCGTGGATTTATTCGGTGAAATGCCGACTGCTCCTTTTATCCCCTTTTTGATCCTGCTCCTTCAGGGCTTCGCGTACTGGAACGAAGTGCGGAGTGTGTCCCTTCGGCGAATCGCCAATTGTGATTGGCGATGCTGAGGCTTCAGCTTCTTCGTTCTTTTCAGTCTTTTTGTTCCTTTTTGTACCTAAGTGTCTATGCTTCCACTAAAACTTCAAATACTTGAAACTTTAGAGTTTTCATCAGATATTGAGACAAAATAAACATTTGAGGACACTATTTCTATCAAAATAAAGCCCTAAATGAGTCCAATTTGTGGACTCATCAACACCCCCAACTTAAACTTTTGCTTGTCCTCAAGCAAGCTTAAGTTCAGTCATTCAAAAAGGATGTCTCAAACAGTGCTACACAAGACTCAATCATGAATGCACACAACAAGACTCAAATTACTCATGCAAAGATCAACTGTGAACTCAAAGATTCAAGTTGTGACACACCATTACCAAAGATTCTCATGCTCGCAATAATTGCTACTTGTGCAAGTTCAAGCTCAACAAAAAGTATCCAAAATCCCCTCACATAAAGAATGATTCCATATTCACACAGAGAGGTTAATCAATTCAAGATCAGGAATCAGATGCAACGCTCACACTCAAAAAGAGAAACACAATGCATGTTTCCACCCATAGGCTTGCCCTTATTTTCCAATTGATCTTTGGTTCGGCTCACTCAAGATCAAAAAGGTCTTTTTAAGGCTTGTAATGGGGCTGAGTGTAAAGGTATGGTCATTTACGCTCAGTGACTTTTCATCCTCGTGAGATGTGGTGTTCTCAAGGCATTCCCTTCTTTTACTTTATCAATTCTTTTTCTAGTGCTTCTAAGTCATCCTTTTATACACCTCCATGGATTGCTTGGAAACCCGATTTCTTTGGTACTTTATTCCACAAATGTCTTCTTTCTTTTGAAGGGTTTCCATTGTTCTGCAACACCAGGATTTTGGCCTAACTTGGCTATTCGCTAAACCACAAATCAAGAGGATTATAGGTAGTGGGTCAAGTAAGGTCTAGGGTTCATCAAGGTTCTTTCAAAGAAAGGTAAGGCTCAAAGGGTGTTCAAAAAGAATTTCACACGCTCACAGGTAGGCCACAAAAGAGGTATATGTCAAATTTGGCTCACACTCTTTAAAGTTACCTAAGATCATTTCAAGAGCACACCTTTCTAAATCAATCAGACTAATAGGGCAAATTCTAGGTTTATTCATGCAAGGTTCAAAGTAAGCTCATCACACAAGGCATCCACACTTAATTCAAACAAGACTACACACTTTAGCTAGTGTGCAACGGTCATTACAAGAGAATCAATTAGATAAATGGCTAATCACAACGAGATGCAAAGAGTTCACATATTGTCTATGCAACTTTATTTGACATCATCGTAGCCCTACATTCATGTTTGTTCAATTGTAAGCACTATTGAAGTCATCGGTATTGATCGAAACCGAGACTCAATTTTTTGCAAAAGAACAGCCACATTCAACACATGAGAGGTGGTAGAAATGTGTGACAAATTCAAATTTTTTGGAAGAGTCAAAATAGGGTTAAAATCATTTTGCAATAAAAAATAAATGGAAACGGAGGCACAAGCTCAAACAATTGCAAAGCAGTTTTAAAAAAAACAATTAAAAATAAACAACCCAAATGTACACCAAAACACATGTATCCGAAACAAGCAAAACAAGGTGGGCCTCACCCCACCATAAATAAGAGAGTTTGTTCTCAAATGCAAATAATATAGAATCCAAAAGGCAAGGTAAAGAAATATAGAGAGGGGGTGAAGAAAGGTTCTATCTATGAAGTCTCTCTCTCTGTCGGGGTCTCTGTGGCTGATGGAGCAGTCTGTATATGGGCATCAGAGCCCGGAGTAGTCTCAAACTGAATAGCAGTGTCAGATCCGCTAAGAGCTGTTGTGGACGTCTCAGCCGGCAATGTCTGAATCACCGGCTGCACAACCGTCTCTATAAGATCTGGAAAGTCTCTGAATATTCCCTCATTTCTGCTCTCCTGTGTCTCCTTAGAATCCATTGATATCAACTCCTCATCGGTCTGTGCATACGACTCTGCATGTGTTGCGCCATGCCCCTGCATATCTCCGGTGGTCTCAGGAGCATCCTCATCATCTGCCCTCTCTATTAGTGAAGTGAATTCAGTAGACTTAAGGTAGTCTACGTCCTTCCTCAAACTCGCAATCTTGGCTTTTAAAGCTGCCAACTCAGAGGCTTCTCCATGTCTGCTCTCGCAAGCAATGACTCTCACTGTCAGGGTATCAACAGTGGCCTGAAGTGGGGTAAGTGCTATTAGTATGGCCCTTTTGATCATCCCTAGAATCGACCTCTCCAGTCGGGTAGCTCTCACATCAGCTGAGTAGGCTAACTACCCTATCTTCAGGATCATGGCCTGAGTGATCCTGGTAGGCTGTGAGAAAGATGATGTATCTGGGGTATATAAAGGGGAAGAAGGAGCGGGTATACCTGAAGGCTCTGAAGCCGGAGTAGATGAGGATGCCTCTACTGGCAATGAGTCAACATCGACCTCTAGAGAAGTATCTGTTGGGGCTGCTCTCCTCCTGTCAACCTCCTCTTGTGTGAACACGGCCTCTATACACCGGATATCGGTGGACGAAAATAGGGTGACCTCTATATCGCTGTCAGAGTCCCAGGGTACTCTGAAATGCCAACATAACTCGGTGATCAGAACAGGAAAAGGCAGAGATGTATGTGTCTTTTTGGCTCTCATAGCCATATCTTATGGAACCAGCAGTCCCAGGTCGATCCACCTCCTGGCCATGATAGAACCAAGGCAAACCGCCTTAGGATGATGCAGAATGGACTCATTCTGGGATGGCATGATAGTGCTACTGATGAAGCCAAATCAATACCGGGAGGCGATGTTCATATCACTCTTCTCAATCGAAGCTCCCGCACACAACCACATCGGGGTGATGTCAAAAATCAGTGGAGCTAACCAACCCTTCAAATCATCCAGGGACGGAACGATACGCAAACCATGGTAGGGCAGTACCGAGTGCAACAGTCAACCTAGTACTACATTAATATGCTCATTGTGACACTATACCTCCTTGCCTCTAACTATAACGAACTTCACCAACCGAAACTCACTAGCCTTTTTCTTATTTTTTGGGACCAACTCCCCATAGGCAAAGTAGAATTCCCGAACCCAGGAAGGGATATAATGGCCCCGTGGCCTAGTGAACTGCTCGAACTCATGATACTTGAGGGTGTTAAGCACCTCAGCATGGTTACCTTCCAAAACCTCCACAAATAGTAACTTTTCTTTTAGAATGGTTCGTAAACCATCGCCTTTCAATCTGTTCAGTAATCTGGGTGGAGGTGGAGCTACGGGGAGTGCGGGGGCCACTAAAGGTGGTGCCGGGTTTGGCATTGATTCGGTAGTCGGAGGAGTTGTAGCTGATGTAACTCTGATAGGTGTTGATTGAGGTCTATCCCTGAGCCTATTCTGTCAGTGAATCAAGTGTTATTCATCTTCCGGCTCAGAAAAATCTGGCTCAATAGCTGACCCTTTTCTAGCGATATGCTTATTTCGTTTGCCTTTATCTCTCAGTGGGAGATCTTGCTTTCTTTTCTGTGAAGGACGTGATCCTCCTTCATTGATTGTAATTCCCTTTGCCTTTTTCTGAGGTGGCTCGTTTAAGTTTGTGCGTACCATATCTTTGATGCTGATCAAATTGCTTTTTGAAACGCTAGGTAGCAAAGAAATCCAACCCCAAACAGTAGTCACCGACTAAAATACTAATGGAAAGAAAAAATCTAATAAAAAGTACCTTTGGTTTGATTTTGAGGAGTTTGAAACGAGGGAAAGTGAGAGATTCAAAAATTTGACCTTTGTCCTTTATATAACCGTTCAGTTCTCGACCATTCGGCGATGTTAGTCTTGTCGCCAATCAACTAGGCGACGCGCCGAATGTATACTCATCTCGACGAGTTTTAAAGGACATCCCTTATTTCGGGGTCACAACGGCAGATTAAATCGGAATCACCGATAGGTTTGGCGATTCGCCAACTTGCACTTTTCAACATCTTTCTCACTTTCACCTACAAAATCAGCACACCATTATTCGAACAGAATAACTTAAAGCAACATCACCTTGGGTTGCCTCCCGAGAAGCACCTTAGTTAACGTCGTGGCACGACGCAAGTCTTTTCTCATTCTCCGTTATTAGGGTTGGCCCTAGTGTCACTAGGTGACCCCAATATGTCATTTGGGTGGAGATGAGGCACTGCAAAACTCATGAGTGACCTGATTAGCTGGATTGATCTAGAGTGAGATCCAATCATTTGATTCAACACTTCAATATTCTCTTTCATTTCTTCCAACACCTGATCTTGATCGGTGATCTTTTGGAGAATGATTTGAAGTGTGTCCTGAACACGATTTTCCCCCATATCTAGACTTCCTCCGCTCATGAGGGGGTATATACCTCCCCTTGTTGTTGCATTAGACTTCCACCTCTAAGATTTTGGTGGCCAAGTAGTTTAGCAGAAATGCCAGTGCGGTCAGCGTGAGGTACTTTTGGACTCCTTGGCTCATTTCAACCAAATTGCCACTACTCTGCTCAGCCATTCTCATCTAAATGGACAACTCAACGAAGACAAAACTAAAAGTAAAGTTAGTGACACTACAACTAAGAAGAACAAAAATCCTATTAGTCTAATTTTTTTCAAATAACACCACTCCCCAGCAGCGGCACCATTTTGATGTTTATCGTGACCAACGACACTAACCTATAGTACAAGTGTCTACGATCGTTGATAATATAGTAACACAACCAAGGGTTGGGGTCGTGTCCCAAGGGAGTGGTTTTGAGAATTAGTAGAAAAATAAATTTTT
>NW_006238939.1:1917584-1934039 GCF_000226075.1 Solanum tuberosum | reverse complement strand
CTCCAAACTTGAGAGAAAATATCCCAAAAGGTACTATTATTCTGGAAATTAAAATAAATGTTTGACTCCTAAAAATTAATAACAAGTTTAGTATTTATAGACTTCAGAAAATAGTGCTGGCGGATCTTTCTGCAAGGTTCGTCGTAATCACCGATTAACTCATCGATTCATCTTTTGGTGTAGTTTGTCGTAGTCTTGCACTAGCCTTATTCGAAGAAATGTCGACTGCTCCTTTCATCGCCTTTTTGATCCTGCTCCTTCTGGGCTTCGCGTACTGGAACAAAGGGCGGAGTGCGTCACTTCGGCGAATCGCCAAGTGTGATTGGCGATGCTCAGGCTTCAGCTTCTTCGTTCTTTTCAGCCTTTTTGTTCCTTTTTTGCGCGTAAGTGTCCATGCTTCCACTAAAACTTCAAATACCTGAAACTTAAGAGTTTTCATAAGATATTGAGACAAATAAACATTTAGAGGACACTATTTCTATCAAATAAAGCCCTAAATGAGTCCAATTTGTGGAATCATCAGTGGAAGAACTCATAGATGAATAAGCTTCACATACCTTAATCAATGCCCTAACAAAAGCCTTTAGCAATGGAGCCTTTGCTCTTGACCTTAGCTACAACCTCTAGCTTCTTTTTCAACGAAGGTTTTCTTAGAGAGAGAAATATTTGAGAGAGGAGTGATTTGGGGTTTTGATTTGGGTCTAGTGTTAAGTGACTTAAACTTGGTGGCTAATGACTTAAAAGTATATATATAGGTGTATAAAACACATATAAAAGGGCCCCCACTTAAAACTAGTCGAATAGGAATTTACCAAAAACCCCTCGACTAGGCAGCCCCTTGACTGGGGTCACGCCCACTTAAACGGTTTGTCAAGGGCACCACGGCCCGTTGTGGTGCTCGTGGTCCCTTGACTAGTGACCCTCCCTAGCTTGGCAAACCTCATTGATGCTAAGGGAAGTCCACGAGACCTCTCACGATCTGTGGTCAAGCCAACGGGTCGTGGTCCCTTAGGCAGTAACTAGGCCTAAGGACCTTGGATCCCATGACACTAAGGGATCTTCACGGACCCCTTCACGGACCGTGGTCAAGACCACTGGTCGTGATCAAGGGTCCCTACTTGGCTCTAAAATGTTTTGACTTCCCTCGTCCTAAGGCACCTTCATAAGCCTTCCCATGATCCGTGGTCAAGACCACGAGTCGTGAAGTGGCTCTTGGAGGTAAGCCATATTGAGGCTGCCCTTAAGAAGCTACTTGCTTGGTCTCATGAACCATACCACGAGCCGTTGTGGTGGTCATGGACTTGAGGCAGTGTGCTTCCACTTTTGGGGAGCCTTGGCCTTGGCTTGGGCCTTGCCCCCTTGGCCTTGGCTCTTGCCCCTTGCCCCCTTGGCCTTAGCTCTTGCCCCTTGCCTTGTCCCTCACTAAGCATTAGATGGCCTACTAGTTTACGGAGTGTAGGATGGGCCTTGACGTTCAACCCCTAAACCCCTCATTCCAACCACGTAAAGTCTCATCTACGACTCTAATTCATATACATCAAACCTTAGAACCCTAGCTTGAGGCTCTAGTTTGTTCTACTAGATTCCGGGGTGTTACACAATCCATGACCAACTATATATCAAAATCAAACATATTTAACAATAAAAGGTCAGCTCAAGTGTAACACCCCTGGATAGTAACTAAGCAAGATCAAAACACCTGATCCACTACTAAAGACTCACCCACAGGGGTCGACACACACAACGGCGCTACCATAGGCTTACAACTCATACCCATACGAGAAGCATAATGCATCATCACATTAGAATTTGTAGAGCCTGGACAAATAAAGCGGATATGGGATGATGGCATAAAAGAATCGTACATGTGATCAAATTATCTGATCTATTAGCCTCCGCCTTCGCTGGAGCTTCATAGAAATGACCCTATCCACCTCTGCCCTGGCTATCAGTCCTACCACCAAAAAGTAACCTACAGTCTACGATCACGGTCCTCACCCTAACCTCGGCTTCCAGATGGAGGTGATGCTGGTGGAGATGGTAGAGCTAGATGTGGAATTCTAACAATCTGTCTATGCAAAGGGAAATATCTAGCGCAGTAACCTAACTCACCATAGCCAAAACAAATCAAAGATGATCTCCTCCTAGAAGCACAACCACCATGGCCAGAAGTTCTAGTCTGGGACCCATGACTCTAAATAGAGCCAACCTCTCTAGTTATACCGATCTCCCTATAAAATCTACAAAGCGGGCTAAACAGGTTGGGTGGGCAGACCCTACTAAAACGAGTGTACAGCCCTAATTTATGAATCTCTAGGCCTGGAGCAGGACCTATTGTAGCTACCCTTATATCTAGCTATCTGGTCGCTACCCCTTTGGGCCTCAAAATGATGCTACTCCATAGTGCGGGCATGATAAACACATCTAGAAATGAGCGACCCACTGAGAGTATAGACTAAGCATCAATCCACAGCTACATTCTAGATCTACGAACAAAACATCGAGCCCTCTCCTCCTCAGTAGGTAGAATCATAGTGGCATGATAGTAGAGCTCATGAAATCTCACTCATGCTCAGAAACTCTCATAAAATCCTGCTCTTGAGAACTAATCCCTGAGGTGATCTTTGACACCGTAAGATGAACCTAGACAAAAAGGCCTCAGAAAACTCAGTCCAGGTTATTGAAGGAGACCTATCTGGTCTAGTCTCAATAAATGTACACACCACTATGTGGCTAGCCTATCAAGTTGATACACATTGAAGTCGGCTTCTTTCGATTCCATGAGAACCAAGGTATGCAACCGCTCATGACAAGTAGTCAGAAACTCGTGGGCCACCTCACACAAAGCCCTCAAAAACCTCGAAGGTGAATGCCTCATGAACACTCCAAGCATCTTCTACTCCTCTAGTGGCATTGCTCTAGCTGCAATCACGAGTTGGTACCCAAAGGTGGTACCTGGGCCTGAGGTGCCTCTAATGAAGGTTGGTCCTACTGACCTGGTGCAGTTACCGGTACTAGCACTAGTCTTGGTGCTAGTGCTTGTACTAGTGCTGGGGCTTGTTGCATGCCACCCAACACAGTCAGAAGCTGCACAATGGTTTTTTGAAGGTATATCATCATAGCCGATCCGGATGGTGGTTGTGCCAGTCCCGGCTCTATGGACTGATATGGAACATGGGCTGCTAGAGGATCCGCTGCAGTCTCTGGACCCTAATCTCTAACTGGAGGTGGTGATGCACCTCTACTTGGAAAGGGAGGTCGACCTCTACCTTGACTCGCCTCGCAATGCAAACAAGCCTTCCTCCAAAAAGAGTGAAAAAAGTGCGATTTCAAGAAATCAATAACATACTAGCTGCACGAAAGTGAGATTGGTGAACTTGAGGTTGTGATACCAACCTGTCACGATTTGACTTCCCGAGTCATAATGACATATACTAAAACCCACCAGTAGGTAAGTTGACCCATACGCAGAATAATAAGTACTGTGTATAGTGCGTACAAGGGAATAATGAAATAATAAATAATGTTAATAATAGGAAAAGACAGAAACGAAAAAAAAGCCAAAAACTAAATACAAAAGAAACCCTCCCAAAACGTGGAAGTCACGAGTAGAAAGCTGTCTAACAAGATAAATATAAGAAACAAAAATGGACCACAACAAGCTGTTTCAAAGGCAAAAAACAGGCTAACATATGTACAGAAGGAGACAGGCTGGTCCAGGACGCCAAGTGCTCACTCTCGTTTCCGATATCAACAAGCTGCATAGACATCATGAATGATCACCACTGGTAGTTAGTAGTAGGACTTACATCACGAAAAGATGAAGAGTGTAGGTTAAGTACCAACATAACATACTCTACAGGTATCATAGACCAACCAAGAAAGAAATATAAGAAAAATTTGTAACACCTCAGATCTGGACAACAAATTTTTTTGTGAACCACGAAAAGGGTTCATGGATCTGAAATGAACCATGGTTTGTCGACCTGCACGTGGGTCCACACCCAACCAAGCGTGGTGGACCACAGAGCCCTTCACGAGCCAAGGATCCCCACACGGGTCGTGGTAAGGCTCGTGGAAGCAAGGCAGAACACCCTCGAACTCAGGCATCACACAACAGAGCCCACCACGGGTCATGGAAAGGTCTGTCGTGTGTCAGCCAGTAGACCCCCAACCCAAGTGAAGAACCACGGTGGCTTTCACGGTCCATGGTCCTTCACACAGGCCGTGGTATGGATCCAGGATGAGCCTCCCAGAACCAGTAGACACTGGCCAGCAACCATGACCCACATGATGGGTCATGGTCCCTTTGACGGTCTGTTAGTGGCTTCGTGGTCGGCCCTCGTCAGCTTTTAAGTCAGGGTCGTTTTGGTCTTTTCCCCTATGTACTGGGCATTTAGACTACGTCATTTAATACCTAAACTACGTTGTTTTACTCAGTTTAAACCTAATAATTTAGTCAAAACCTACCTAAAGCCTTTATTATCCAATATCACCAAAACTTAGAGCAAAAAGAGAAGAAAGAGGCGCCAGTTTTCTCAAGAACACGCAACAGGTTTTCTTCTGTTCCAACTCCAAAATCAAAGGATTTCTTCGTGAATTTTATGACCAGGTATGTGGGATTTCACTAGGGGGTTGCTTTCATCCACTAGGTCCCTAGAATTCATCCAGTTCATTGATTCTTTACATCTTGTTTAGACCTAAGGTTTCTAAAACCATAGAGATTTGTTGTGATTTAGTTGTTGTAGTATCCTTGATTGAAATAGCATGTTTCTTAGAGAGTTTGCGTAATTCCTAGTATGAAACTCAAAACCCTAGTTTGTATAAATTCTCTTAGTTCATGAATTATACTTGCTAGGTCAGTTAAACAGATATTCATGCTCTAGATTTCAAATGTCACATTATCAGTACATAAATGTTGCATTCTCAGATTGCATGTTAGTATTCGAGCTATTTATTATTTATGTTACATTTGTGTCATATACTTATTCAGTTGGACTAGGGTTCAGCATACCCTCATATCCCAGAACTACGTACCCCCATAGGAGTATAAGTCCCCTTTTTTGGGCATCAGATTTAGTGATCACGCCAGTCATGCCTTTATACCCCCCGACAATGTATATTGGGTCTTCTCGATGGGGTGTATACATCGGACTCAATGTTTAGCTAACGTTGTTTAGGAAGAGTGACATGGGGTGTATTGACTCTGAAGTGGATCTCAAGTAGGCTTTAAGCCACCATGGGTTGACGACAACTCCAGAAGGTTTCACATAAGGATCAAAGCTTGAAGTACTACAATCCCGAGAACATAAAAAATCTTTGGTAACACATTAGAGTAACAAAAGTAGGGAGAGGAGACATAAGGGCCAACAAGCTGCCCAAATGCCTAAACTAAGGTTCATACTAGCAGACCCATGTCTCCTATTCCAAACTACAAGTACCTAGTCTTTCTGAGCGGTGTCAGAGATATACCAAATTCACAAGGTACATGGGTCTAAGGAAACACTAGTCTATCCTTGACTAAGGCCAATACATGCTCCAAAAACAAGTAATCAAACAATTAAATCACATAGCATGCTACAACACACATACAAGCCCCTACCAGCATTGTACTATCCTTGAAACAATAGTAATAAACCCTAAGTAATGGTTTCTAAGAATGAAAGAATAAATAACTAGGTACCTTCCCCTTATTCACAATCATCTTCATGAGTTTACACATTCTTGCTTAATATAATTAGAAAGGAAGTTGTAGTCGACCTGTAGGCCGACCGCACAGTCAAAATCATGAGGACAAATCTTTTAATTTCTAAACGCTATCACGTTATAAATAATAGGATCACAATGCCAACACACTCATTTAGACACCATAATAACCCAAAATAGAGGCAAACCAATTTTAAGAGTCAAACAGGAATCATCGGATCCGAGCTAGAAATTTTGGAATTGACTCCTTCAAAAGATCCTAAACTTGAAGTGAACTTCTGTCCCAAAATAGAACATAATTTGAGGCTCAAAAAATCAGCTAACCATACAAAATAAGGAAAACACAAATTTAAACTTAAAACCCAAAGAAGGAAACAACATAATTGAGAAATTCACCTCAAACGGAGTGTCACCAACATAATCAAATAACTTCACCGTGTATCTCCGTCAATTATGAGTGTGTGGGACTTCAAACATTAAAATAAGAGTTTGAACTAAGGAGAAATTAAAAAAAATACCGAAAGGTGCCAAGGCTGGTCACAACTATGTTTGAATAAACAGCCAGGACAGTCGAATGTGCATCATTGTTAACTTGAATTACTTGAGTTATTGTCTCTTCGTTATGGTGTAAAGTTACCTATTTGCATCGATTTCTATGCACTGTGATGAGATAAGTTATATTATATGAAAACCAAAGGGAAATTGTTTTGACTAGTTATTAGGTCGAGGTCTTTATCGATGAGTGTGATTATGCCGAAGTCTTTGCCGATTAGTGTTATTGATGTCGAGGTCTATACCGATGAGTGTGATTATGAAGAAGTCTTTAGCGTGAGTGTTATTTATGTCAAGCTCATTTTTGGCAAGTGTTATTGATAATGAGGTTATTATCGGTGAGTGTTACTGATGTCAAGGTCATTGGTGACGAGTGATATTAAAGCTGAGCTCATTTCTGGCAAGAACTTAGATTATGGGTGGTCACCATTAGTCCCGATTCATATTTGTGAATGATAATCATGGTACTTGTGTTTGGTATGCTTGATTGTTGTGCTTAATAACCTTTATACATGTGATTAATGGTTTGATACTTGTGATTGACATACATAACACTTTTTGGTTGTTGAATTAAGACTATTGGACTGTGATTATGGAAACTTGTGAACTGTGTATTATAAAACTTCTAAGTTGGATTGATTTCTATGCAGCTTGTTGTTTGAGGAGGTTCGGTTGGGATGAAATGAGTACCCAATTTCTGTTTAGTGTTTTTTAATAGGCTGCTTGCTGGGTACCGAGTTGTTTGGTACTTCTTTCTTCTTTGTACACTTGTGTAGGTTCCGAGCCCGAACCCACGTGATCTTCTTCTTCCTCTTCCTCTTCATCTTCCTCTTCCTCATCATCATCATCATCTTCCTCTTCCTCCTCCTCCTCCTCCTCCTCCTCCTCCTCGTCCTCGTCCTCGTCGTCCTCCTCCTCTTCTTCTTTTTCTTCTTCTTCTTATATCTGAGGCTTTCGAAGGACTTTGAGAGGAAGTTGTTTTTCATCCTGGTGGGCCCAATTGTTCCTTTACCTTATGTTTTGTTCTATTCGAGAAACAAATGCATTGAAACGTGTACTTATCTTTCAATTGTATATTTATGTTAGTGGCTTGTACACGTGACAATCATGTTTTGGGGGTTTTATCAAAATGCCTAAGTTTTCCGCTCTTTTATGTTATACTTGTTTTACTTCCGCAATTCTTTTATTTTGTTCGATTAAGGCTGAATTTTATTGGTGGGAATAGATGAGTGTCATCACGACCAATTGGGTCGTGACACCGAGATGGGAGGGCTGCGAGCGAGATTTGTTATCCATCCCATATACATGCAAATCTACTTGTATATATTGTATCTAAAACTAATTGCCCATAATTTTGACCTCATATATCATGAGGTACATGTGTATGGATGTATCTAGAAGTATTTGGGAGCACCAAAATCTGGTAAGATTCGTATTATTACAAACTAAAGTATATCTAAGTAATTAGCTCATAAACTAGTGAGGTTTCTATATGTTTTCCTAGTATAAATAATAAATTTTGAATCGAGTAAATTAAATATGTTGTGATAGACTTTCAAATTTAAATTCTAAATCAGTCAATCGATTTTTAGATATGATTAAATAAATGGAAAAGAGCCAAAAATACCCTTAGACTATTTGAAAAGGTTTTAAAATACCCCTCATCCATCTATTGGGTTAAAAATACCCCTCAATCCACCTATTTGGTCTATTTCTACCCTTAAAACTAACAACCTTTTAAATATATATATATTATTATATCACTTATTACGTGTCATTTTCTTATTGGATAAATCAAATCCCAGCCTATTTAATTTTTTCCTACCCACCCATTTTAGTGTCCATGACCCACACTCAATTAGAAGACCATTAAATTTTTCTCTCTCTGTTCTTATTATAAAAATCACGACTTCTTTCAGTCGAATGTTACAATTTTCAGTGCAATACAATTTGGTGTGTGCTGTTTTTTTTTTACTGATGGGAAGAAAATCTTACTTGAAATTATATTTACTTTGCAAAAAATTGAAAAAAAACTGGATCTCTGTAAGTGCAATCAACTCAGAAGAACTCCAAACTTCAATCGTTCACCAAGTATTGATACTTTGCAGCTAGGTGGACGTAAATCCATAAGTTAATAGGAAATTTGGACAGGCTAATTGATCTACATCTGAAAACTTATGGATCTTTTGCTAAAATTCCTTGAATTAGGAGTTGATTTTCTATATAAACACTGCGAATTGACTACGAAGATATGTGGAATATACTTGCATGAGTATAAAACAATGGTGGTATCTATTGAAAAACTAAGAGATGTGGAAGTTTTTAGTAGGTCATTTTTCAGAAATTTTCATCATTTGCAGTACAAATTTGATAAACAATTTTGATAAAGGAACTTCTCATATTCATACGAAAATAAGAAGTATAGTACTGAAAATTGCATCATTTGACTGAAATAGTTTCGAAATTTTTGAATAAGAAAAGAGGAAAAAAGAAATAAGAAAGAGACTTAGGGTTAATGAGTCTTCTAATCGAGTTTGGGTCATGGACACTAAAATGGGTGGGTAGGAAAAAATTATGGGATTTGATTTATCCAATAAGAAAATGGCACCTAATCTATCTATATATAAAAGGAGAAGAAAAAATGACGCATGTCAACACCATAAATTTTCAGTATTTTAAATAATTTCAAATAATTAATAATTAATTAAATAAATATAGACACATGTCAATAATTAGAATTAGAACGACACATGTCAGCACCACAAAAAATAGGATTTTTAAATAATAAAAAAAATATTAATCTATCTTATCTATCATAGTAGTAGAAAAACCACATGTCAGCACCATAAAATTTTCAATTTTAATTTTTTAAATATTTTTAATTTGTGTTAGTTAGTTATTTTCCATTTAAATTTTAAAAATAATTAAACGGATATTTTTAGGGATAAGAAATAACCGTTTCTATTCTTTTTATTTTAAAAATATTTAACTCTATCTTTATCATTTACATTTATTTAATTATTTCAAAATTTTGTATTTATTTCAAAATAAATAATCAGCAATTCATTTCGTGTGTGTGATTTCCTTTTTAAATATCTAATTTTTATCTTTTAAATTATCAATTAACTAAATAGAATTAATTTTAAAAAAATTATCAAAACAATAATTACTGATTTAGAAGACAAGTTAGCATTTTTTACCTAATTAAAATTATTTGATTTTTTTTAAAAAAAATACGTTATAATTTAAAAGAAAATTTAGAGTCTTGAATTTTGAGTTTAAAAATAAATAAATATATAGTTAAAAACTGATTAACAAAACAAAAAGATATATGTAATTGCAATTAATTATTCTAAAATTAGTGGGTGTAGTTACATTTATGTAATTGCATTTATCTTTTTAATTTTGATTTACTGTAAAGGCAGTAGTGGATTCCTAAAATATAGGTTATGGGTAACTGATTAAAAAAATTCATTCTTCCTTTTTAAAACTCTATAAATCAAATTATTTTAATTCATGAATCGAAATTTGACAAAAAATTATAATAAAATGACAAACTCACAAATAATTTTCATAATAATTACAATTTTCAAATTAAAGAATTACCATCCTATTTTCTTCAATATTTGCGTTATATAATATATGAACGAAATTTTTAAAAAACATTTTAAAAAGAAAATAAAAAAGGAATCTCCCACGTTTGTTATTAAACAAATAATCTACAATTCTTTTAAAAAATATATGCAAAATTTTTAATTTATTAAAAATAATTTAAAATATGAAAATCATAATAAAAACTGCTAACAAAAAAGAAGAAGAAAAAAAGACACGTTTTACAAATACTCGTGCAAAATAAAAAATAATATCCAAACGTGTAAGTTTTTATATTTGAGTAATTAATTTAAAATTTAAATTTTAAAAGATAAATAACTAATTTTATCCCTAGAAAATAGCTAACCGCATAACACACATTTAAATAACAAAAACTATTCTTAACTTCATCTCTTACCTTTTCTTAAAAACCTATTAATTTCAGAATTGCTTATTTTCTTATTTTTATTCAACCACTTCAATATGATAACATTTTTTGCTTTTCGTGTTTTTTTTTTTCGATTCTAACGATTTTTTGGTTTATGACAGTTAATCTTCAACATTTGAAGTGATGAGTAATAATATATAAATATAATGGTGGTTGTATGTTGGTGATTTAGATAGTAATTTGTAATTTGCATGTTATCGTTATCAAGTTTGAATAAGTCTGGATAGATGATTGTGAAAGAATGAATATAGATTTATTTTGGTGGATTGTGCTTCTAATTTGATAGATTTATTGAAGAATCTATCAGCAAAAACCACTCCCAAATATACATTCACTAGAGAATTATATCTATTTTTGTAGTTAAGAAAAAAGTATACTTTTATAATTATCATTATGCAGGTCATTATTTTTTTTACGATTTATTGAAAAAGTTAACTGGGAGTCATTGTTAATAAGGCCTACCAATTTCCTCTTGCATTATTTTTCTATGCATGTTTTGTATAAAAACTCCAACCTTTTGACATTTACTATAGTGATTGTGGCTATTGCAGGTGCAATGAATGTGATTGTTCATACAATATAATTGGTATTAATGTTATGCTCCCATTTTTATTGTTCATATAGAATATAAATATTACTTCTTGCTTTATTTATATAGTTTGTTGGCAGACGCTTAAAAATATTTTCAATGCTCTTTTGAAATATTAATTGAGAAGTTTTAAGACCGAAAATATTCCTGAAAATATGAATTTATTATTTAGTAAATATTATTTTCTGTCTAAAAAATCATTTAATAGAAAAGAGGGAACTGAAAATTACAATATAATAGTATAAACATTGTATTAGTAATAGGCATACATGCATTGATGTGATTAAGGTCAAGTGAAAGACAATGAAGGCATATATATGGGACACAACAGACAACACTCAACAGAGCAAGAAACTAAAGGTATAATTCTTGAAAAGACTGATAATTTTTATTGTTATATTAACATGAAAGTGATCTTATTTTCAATAATGGGTTCCGAAAGACACAATGAATTAAAGAGGTAAATTTTGATTACACGATAGTAAAATGAGCTCTGAAAATTAGTTGAATAATTTTTTTCGTCAAATTTATCTGTACATATGAATGATTCTTTTAAAAGGGCGATAGTAATTTTTTAGGTGAAAAATGTGCTAGCTTGGCATGTATACTTTCGGTGAAATTAATTATGCTCAATTTTTCTAGGTGAAAGCTGAGCAAAAAAAAATAAGGGCGACAAAGCACTATATGCATGTATGCTCCAATATGCTGACAATATCCTAAATACATGCATAATGCGATAAGAATTGTTGAAAGTTGCCACCTCCACTTCCACGTGGAAGTGGAGTAGTAGTACTACAATATGCATTCCATATTCAGCATTTCAAAAATTGGAAATCAATATTTTATTAATATAACTAGAGGAGTTTTTTTTATATACAATAATCACCGCCTTTCACATATTTATATGTATAAATATAAATCCCTTTAGAAATACTACTACTATTCTCATTTTCACCTTGTGGAATATATACAACAACATTTATCAAATTTTCCTAACCAGGATACATGTACTTAACCTACTACTTTGTAATTATATATATATATATATGAATACTTAAACACATATACTTATTTACCTTGTTTTTCTTTCTTAAATATAAGACAAGCTTAAATGCTTTCTTAAATTGTTGTAGTCACACTTGTGCATGGTATCAGAGCTATAGATGAAAAGAAATATAAAAAGAAACGTACTAGTAGAAAGTAAAGAAAAATAAGAAGAAAATTAAACAAATTATATCCGGAATATAAACAATTCAATATCACAAAAATTGATAATGCCAAATTAGATCAATTAATAGATAATATATCTAAAATAGAATATAAATATTTTCAATATTTAAAAATACACAATGAATAACGAGAATAACGAATATAGACAAAAACTTACTGAAATAATTATAGCAAAAAGACAAGAATTGAGACATAGGCAAAATAGACTTAACAGTAATATATTTGCAGGAATTTGTAAAAAATCTATAGTAGCACAGAGAAAAACTATTTTATATCTACAAATACAAATAGAAAACTTAGAATATAAACTACAACACAAATTTATAAATGAATAAAGAAGAATACGCAATAGATGAAAAACATATGAAAACTATGACGGATTAAAAGTAAAGATAATATTTTTCTAATCTAGGAAGAAGATATAAGAAAATAGGTGACAATCTAAGTTTAATGTTAGAAAAGAAACGGTAAAACTAGAAGATAGTTTAACTGTTATGATAAGAATAACAAAAGAAAATGAAGAAATAGATAGAAAAATGGAAATTGAAAAAATAAAATAACAAGCAAAAAAGAAAGTACAACAATTAGAAGAAGTAAAAAATACTAAAATAATATAACTAGAAAAAGAGCTGACAATATTTAAAGAAATGTATGAACTTAAACAAAAAGAAAAACAACAAAAAACAAAATTAGCAAATGAGATAAATAAAATTTTAAAGAAAAATTGCAATTAGAAGAAGAACTAGAAGAAAAAGAAGAAAATAACCAAGATAATCTTCCTGAAATAAGAATTGATGAAATAAACGACGATGATCTAGATGAACAACATTCAGAAACAAGCGAAACATATACGGAACTTTTAGCAAACATAGATAATACAAAGAATTTAGAAATAAACACAGGAGACGTAGATATGGAAGAAAAACCTAGTACACCAGGAATAAAAAACCCAAAAAAATCAAAATATTATAATGCAAACTAGGAACAATATGATAAAGAAAAAACTATATGGGATAAAAGATTGAATAAAAAATGGACACCTAAACCAATAACGGAACAACATAATTTTTTAGATTTAGACTGTGTAGCAGATATAAATAAAACAATCCAATTATGGATGGGATATATATCAAAACAATTAATAGATAACAAAATAGTAATGACAGAGACACCAGGATATATAGAAAGAACGCTTATAGGAACAGTAAAATTATGGCTACAAAATTTATCGGATGAAAGTTTAAAAACTCTAAGAAGTAATAAAAAATCAAATGGCGAATTAGCTACTACAACTATAGAAATATTATATAAATACGAAGTAGCTATAAGAAATGAATTTAGTAGTATGACAACAGAAGTAGAAGAACAAAATAAAGAAAAAATCATAAACCGGAATCTAATGACAAAATTAGCAATATGTAATATGTGTTATATAGATGAATATACATGTGCATTTAGAGAATATTATTATAAAGGAACATATAACATAGAAGAAAGTAAAGAAATAAGAAAATTATATTTTACAAAATTACCAGAACCTTTTAATTCAAAAGTAATAAAAAGTTGGAATGAAGCAGAATTAACAGATACCTTAGGAGCTAGAATGAAATTCTTGCAACGATGGTTTGTAGTATTATGTGAAAAACATAAAGAAGAAATAAAAATGGAAAAAATATTGGTAAAAAACTTAGCATGTTGCAAAAATAAAACAACACCCCAATTTGGATGTACAAATAGATACTATCGAAATAAATATAATAAAAAATACAGATCAAAATATAAATATAAAAACCAAGAAGAAGATGCTATGTAAAAAACTACAAAACCAAAAGACCATATAGAACAAATAGAAAACTAACGGAATGTACTTGTTACAATTGTGGAAAGTTAGGACACATAGCTAAAGATTGTAAATTACCTAAAAATTCAAAGAAAAAAAATCAGAAATAATAATAGACGATGAAAAATATATGCAGGTAGAATATATAGATTATGAATTAGAAAGTGAAGATCGCATATATGAAATATCAGAAAATGAAATAGGAATGGAATCAGAAAATGAATTCTATAATATAATAAATTTATTATAAGGACAGATAACACACTAGTAAAATGGTGGCTAACAAGAAAAATACAGGATTCAGTAACTACAAAAGAAATGAGTAGATTGGTATTAAATATATTAAATTTTACATTTACTATTGAAATAACAAAAACTGATAAGAATAGTTAATTGCAGATTACTTATTCAAGACAAAGCTACTCAGACTGAGAAAGAAAATACAATTGAAGATATACACAAAGCCATTACTACACTTTGTATAAAAGTGGACAGTATGGACAATGAGATACAAAACCTAAAGGCTAATGAAGATAATCTGAAGTCTAAAGCTAATACAGGTCAGCAGCATGACTGTAAAAATGCGGAGC
Source organism: Solanum tuberosum (assembly GCF_000226075.1). Lineage (NCBI taxonomy): Eukaryota > Viridiplantae > Streptophyta > Magnoliopsida > Solanales > Solanaceae > Solanum > Solanum tuberosum. Next base: position 1,919,493 of record NW_006238939.1, on the reverse strand, counting down.
TAAGTCAATCAGAAGACTTTAAAAATCCTGAGCTAAAAGGTGACGTTGGGAAACACTTTAAAATCCATAATGTTTGTTTAGATACAGCTGCAGGTACAAGTAAACAAGTTAGTGAAAAACAACATAAGAATGCAAACTTAAACCAGCTATTTGAAAAACCATTTACTCCAAGAATGCCATGAAACACATTGACTATGGAACCACAAAACATCTACCTATGCAGATAGCCTACAAAAATGAGAAAAAAATTATATAACCATGTCACGAGAACATATTTTGAAAATATATACAAAAATTCAAACCTATTTAAACCGTAATCCTAGATCCACTACAACCAAAGAACCAAATCAAGACTACCTAACCCAAACATTACAAGGTTATAACAAGCTAATCGCACAGACCAAAACTAACGTCAATTTAGTAAGAAATGTTACAATTATGGACTATTAAATACCGTATACACATACGACAAAGAAGAAATAAGTGGAATACCAGAACTACACAAGGCATTCATCACATATAAAAGAGTTACCAAGGGAAATTTATTTTGTGTAAAGTTTTATACAGCATCATCGGAGATATTATACGAAGAGATAAAACCCCCAAATTCAAGTTATTAAAATAGGACTAACCAAAGATATGATTTTACCTGAAGATATTGGACAACAGGAAGAAATACAAAAAATAGAGATACCAAGATTATATGTCAATAAAATAATAATTAGTATATCAACTATTATACAAGAGTTAGCAAACAATTATTTGAACGGAAATGCTATATGGAGTTACTACTCTAGAGATCAGTTAATGATATATTCAAATTCGAGGGAACTAAGAAGAACCTATATGGATGAAGTCCAGCAATGGATTTTATCATTATTAAAACTAGAAGAAAGACCTACAACAAGAGCACTCAAAGCAGAATTTATTTCGCCAGAACTATTAACCAGATATTGCAAGCTAATTGGACACAAATACCCTGATCATCTATGTTCGAAATGTAATGGAGAAGACAACGTGATTCCCGATGTCCAGCTAGAATAAAGTCAAAGAGATATGAAGACAAAGAAGATAGGGACAAAGAAAATAAAGACAACTAAAGAGATAAGGCAAAGAAGATATATTTGGCCAAAAAAGCGAAAAGCAAATAGTGAATAGTACTATTATTGTAAATTATTAGGTACATTTGTAAGAAAGTTAGTGTAGTAGGAATAAATCATGTAAAATAGTCAATAAGGCAAAGAAGATATATTTAGCTAAAAAAGCCAAAAGCAAATAGTGAATAGTACTATTATTGTAAATTATTAGGTACATTTGTAAGAAAGTTAGTGTAGTAGGAATAAATCATGTAAAATAGTCAACAAGTGTAGGGTAGTATGCATGTGCATCTTAAAAGTGGTAGGTGTGGTGTGCATTATTAATAGGACAGGTGTAAAGTGGTAGGTGTGCATGATTGTAGAGTAAGTAGTAGTGCATTATTGTAAAGTAAGTAGTATAGTACGTGCATTACTGTGCATTACTATAGAGATAGGATAGAATTTGTAAGTGCAGTAGATAAGATTTCCTTTCTATATAAAGAAATGTACATGCAACATAATAAGCAGGCTTGGAATAAACGATGCACTTTCATAAAAAACACTCTCACATATTTAAAAAATATTCATACTTAATAGATAATGTAGCTACTCTTAGATATCATGGATATGCATGAAGCAAAGGTATATTGTTCATCAAATATGCAGAACTAATTTCATATATTCCTGAATATCATATATATGATTGAATAAATTTATGTTAGTTATTATGTATTAGAATTATTTGAATCATGATTTCTAGTTTATTAGCACACTGGAAACAGGGAGAAAACTTCTATACTATGCCATCCTAATGTTGAAACCGGTAGGCAAGG
>NW_006238939.1:1915704-1915938 GCF_000226075.1 Solanum tuberosum | reverse complement strand
TATAGGATTAAAGTTTCATAGTTTTTTATTATTTCATCATGCATGTATATAATCATGTTCTTTATCATGCATGTTTTTATTTTCAATTATTCCTTCCTATCATATTCATAATTAATTAAATTCATATTAGATCATTATGAACTATATTATTTGTTTATCATGTTCTCCTATCACTACTACCATCGTACTTTAGCGGATACTTCCTTCTTATCAGCGCCTCAACTTTGTTTACTC
>NW_006238939.1:1912755-1915696 GCF_000226075.1 Solanum tuberosum | reverse complement strand
TTTATCATGTTTTCTTGTCACTACTAGCATCGTACTTTAGCGGATACTTCCTTCTTATCAGCGCCTCAACTTTGTTTACTCCCTTAAACGGCTTTCCTTGCCTACCGGTTTAATCATGATTCAAATAATTCTAATACATAATAACTAACATAAATTTATTCAATCATATATATGATATTCAGGAATATATGAAATTAGTTCTGCATATTTGTTGAACAATATACCTTTGCCTCTTGCTTATCCATGATATCTGAGGGTTGCTCCATTATCTATTAAGTATGAATATTTTAAATATTTGAGATAGTGTTTTTTATGAAAGTGTTTCGTTTATTGTCGCCTGCCTATTATGGTACATGTACATTCCTTTATATAGAAAGGAAATTCTATCCTATCTTACAGATTCTATCCTATCTACTGCACTTACACTTTAATGTGCACATACTTTAATAATGCACACCTACTACACCTACCACTTTACACTTGTCCCTTAATAATGCACACCACCTACCTACCACTTTAATATGCACACACTTTAATAATGCATACTACCCTACACTTGTTGACTAATTTACATAATGTATTCCTACACTTAATAATTTACAATAATGCTCCTACTTTATACTATTTGCTTTTGGCCTTTTTGGCCAAATATGTCTTCTTTGCCTTATCTCTTTAGTTGTCTCTATCTTCTTTTTCTTTTCTTCTTTATCTTCTTATCTCTTTAGACTTTATTCTAGCTGAACATCTGGAATCACGTTGTCTTCTGCATTACATTTTGAACATAGATGATCAGGGTATTTGTGTCCAATTAGCTTGCAATATCTGGTTAATAGTTCTGGCGAAATAAATCCTGCTTTGAGTGCTCTTGTCATAGGTCTTTCTTCTGATTTTAATAAAGATAAAATCCATCGCTGGATTTCATCCATATCTATTCTTCTTAGTTCTCTCGAATTTGAATATATCATTAACTGATCTCTAGAGTAGTAACTCCATATAGCATTTCCGTTCAAATAATTGTTTGCTAACTCTTGTATAAATTTCCGTTTAAATAATTATTTGCTAGCTCCTGTATGATAGTTGATATACCAATTATTCTTTTATTGGCATAAAAATTTGGTATCTCTATTTTTTGTATTTCTTCCTGTTGTCCAATATCTTCAGGTATAATCATATCTTTGGTTAGTCCTATTTTAATAACTTGAATTGGGGTTTTTATCTCTTCGTATAATATTTCCGCTGATGCTGTATAAAACTTTACATAAAATAAATTTCCCTTGGTAACTCTTTTATATGTGATGAATGCCTTGTGTAGTTCTGGTATTCCACTTATTTCTTCTCCGTCGTATGTGTATACGGTATTTAATAGTCCATAATTGTAACATTTCCTTACTAAATTGGCATTAGTTTTTGGCTGTGCGATTAGCTTGTTATAACCTTGTAATTTTGGGTTAGGTAGTCTTGACTTGGTTCTTTGGTTGTAGTGGATCTAGGATTACGGTTCAAATAGGTTTGAATTTTGTATATATTTTCAATATATGTTCTCGTGACATGGTTATATAATTTTTTCTTCATTTTGTTAGGCTATCTACATAGGTAGACGTTTGTGGTTCCATAGTCAATGTGTTTCTTTGCATTCTTGGAGTAAATGGTTTTTCAAATAGCTAGTTTAAGTTTGCATTCTTATGTTGTTCATCACTAACTTGTTTATTTGTACCTGCAGCTGTATTTAAACAAAATATTTTATAAAAGGTCCTAGGATGTCTGGCAAGACGCGTTGAGAGGAGTCTTATTCATAATTGTGAAGCGCAACATTTTTATGAATAGGAGGATACAAAGCACTAAGGAAACTTCACTTCTTTCAGTACTCTAAAGTCATGTCATAGAGTTCTTATCTACAAAGGTCTCTCTCCTAACTCTTGTCCAATGCTTTTATGAATACGGTTCTTCAAAGATCTTACATGAGAAGGAACATGGATAATGATGTGGAGCCCAAGGTTCCTCAAGCCCCGGTTGATCCTTTGGCCAAGAAAGTGATTTTTGACAAATTCCATGCCACTTTCCATATGTTGGCTCAAGCAATGATCACCCAAGCTAATAGAGAAATCATTGTTCCCATAAACCCAAATGTGTATATGACGGTAATAATAATAATAATAATAAGGGACTACACTAGGATTAATCCTTTAGAGTTCCATGGGTTGAAAGTTGATTAGGATCCTCTCGAGTTCATTAATGGGATTTAAAAGATAGTTGGAATTATGGGAGTGTCAACGGTGCTTATTTTTGTATTAGTAAATGTTCCTGAATAATATCTACAATGATGTTCTATTTTTTCTTCATCATACCTGTATTTTAATACTCCTCCATAACTTTTCTCACTGGCGTCTGATTCTACTATATAAGTAATTTTTTTGTTTTCATCCGGAAAATATAGTTTAGGTAGGCTCTTACATAATTGTTTTACCTTTTTTATTTGTGTTTGGTCTTTTTTATCAAACTGGTATTCTATGTCTTTCTTTAATTTTTGTTGTAATGGTTTTAAATTCTCTGTTAATTTTGGTGTGTATTCTCTTACTTGGTTTACTAGTCCTAGAAATGATTGTTAATTTCTTTTTTCATATCTAGTTGTTCTATTTGAGTTAATTATTTTTTGTACTATATGTGTTTGCATTTTTATTTCGTTTTAATCTATTTGTATTCATAAGAATTCTATTTGCTTTTTCATTATATCTGCTTTCTTTTTACTTAGGCTTATACCTGAGTATTCTATGATATGTATAAATTTTTCTAATAACCCTATATGTTCATCTTGTGTTTTAGAGTATAATAATATATCATCAATATATACTACACAATTTTCTAGTTGTTTAAAGTAGGTGTCCATAAAGTGTTGATATCTACCTCGTGCGTTTTTATGTCCAAATGGTAATACATTCCATTC
>NW_006238939.1:1912487-1912655 GCF_000226075.1 Solanum tuberosum | reverse complement strand
ATTTTTGCAACATGCTATGTTTTTTACCAATATTTTTCCATTTTTATTTCTTCATTATGTTTTTTCACACAGTTCTATAAACCATCGTTGTAAGAATTTCATTTTATCTTCTAAGGTATCTGTTAATCCTGCTTCATTCCAACTTTTTATTACTTTTGAATTAAAAGG
>NW_006238939.1:1910907-1912139 GCF_000226075.1 Solanum tuberosum | reverse complement strand
GTAGCTAATTCACCACTAGATTTTTTATTACTTCTTAAAGTTTTTAACTTTCATTTGATAAGTTTTGTAGCCATAATTTTACTGTTCCTATAAGTGTTCTTTCTATATATCCTGGTGTTTCTGTCATTCCTATTTTGTTATCTATTAATTGTTTTGATATATATCCATCCATAATAGGATTGTTTTATTTATATCAGCTACACAGTTTAAATCTAAAATATTATGTTGTTCAGTTATTGGTTTAGGTGTCCATTTTTTATTCAATCTTTTATCCCACATAGTTTTTTCTTTATCATATTGTTCATAGTTGTACTTCCTTTTTTGCTTGTTGTTTTATTTTTTCAATTTCCGTTTTTCTATTCTATTTCTTCTATTTTCTTTTTTTATTCTTATCATAACAGTTAAACTATCTTCTAGTTTTTACCGTTTTTTTTTTCTAACATTAAACTTAGATTGTCACCTATTTTCTAATATCTTCTTCCCAGATTAGAAAATATTATCTTTATTTTTAATCCGTCATAGTTTTTATATGTTTTTTCATCTATTGCGTATTTTTCTTTATTCATTTATAAATTGTGTTGTAGTTTATATTCTAAGTTTTCTATTTGTATTTGTAGTTATAAAATAGTTTTTGGCTGTGCTACTATAGATTTTATACAAATTCCTGCAAATATATTACTGTTAAGTCTATTTTGCCTATGTCTCAATTCTTGTCTTTTTGCTATAATTATTTCAGTAAGTTTTTGTCTATGTTCGCTATTTTCGTTATTCATTATATCTTTAAATATTGAATATACTTTTATATTCTATTTTAGATATATTATCTATTAATTGATCTAATTTGGCATTATCAGTTTTTGTGATATTGAGTTGTTTGTAATTCGGATATAATTTGTTTAATTTTCTTCTTATTTTACTTATTTTTCTACTAGTATGTTTCTTCTTATATTTATTTTCATCCATAGCTATGATATGCAGAACTAATTTCATATATTCCTGAATATCATATATATGATTGAATAAATTTATGTTAGTTATTATGTATTAGAATTATTTGAATCATGATTTCTAGTTTATTAGCACACTGAAAACAGGGAGAAAACTTCTATACTGTGTCATCCTAATGTTGAAACTGGTAGGCAAGGAAAGCCATTTAGGGGATTAAACAAAGTTGAGGCGCTGATAAGAAGGAAGTATCCGCTAATGTACGATGCTAGTAGTGACAGACGAAC
>NW_006238939.1:1906461-1909334 GCF_000226075.1 Solanum tuberosum | reverse complement strand
AATCTAAATTTAATGTTAGAAAAAGAAACAGTAAAATTAGAAGATAGTTTAATTGCTATGATAAGTATAACAAAAAAAAATGAAGAAGTAGATAGAAAAACGAAAATTGAAAAAATAAAACAACAAGCAAAAAAGGAAGTACAACAATTAGAAGAAGTAAAATATTAAAATAATAGAACTAAAAAGAAGCTGGCAATATTAAAAGAAATATATAGAAAATTAAAAAAAAAGAAAAAGAACAAAAAACAAAGTTAGCAAATGAGATATTTAAATTTAAAGAAAAATTGCAATTAGAAGATTAATTAGAAGAAAAAGAAGAAAATAACGAAGGTAATCTACCTGAAATAAGAATTGATGAAATAAACAACGATGATCTAGATGAACAACATTCAGAAACAAGCGAAACATATATAGAACTTTTAGCAAACATGGATAATACATTGAGTTTAGAAGTAAATATATGAGACGTAGACATGGATGAAAAACCTAGTACATCAGGAGTAAAAAACTCAAAAAATCTAAATTCAAAATATTATAATGCAAACTATGAACAATATGATAGAGAAAAAACTATATGGGATAAAGATTGAATAAAAAATAGACACCTAAACCAATAACTGAACAACATAATTTTTTAGATTTAGACTGTGTAGCAGATATAAATAAACAATCCAATTATGGATGGGATATATATCAAAACAATTACTATATAAAAAAATAGGAATGACAGAAACACCAGGATATATAGAAAGAACACTTATAGGAACAGTAAAATTATGGCTACAAAATTTATCAGATGAAAGTTTAAAAACATTAAGAAGTAATAAAAAATCTGATGGTGAATTAGCTACTACAACTATGGAAATATTATATAAATACGAAATAGCTATAAGAAATGAATTTAGTAGTATGACAACAGAAGTAGAAGAACAAAATAAAGAAAAAATCATAAACCGAAATCTAATGACAAAATTAGCAATATGTAATATGTGTTATATAGATGAATAGTACATGTGCATTTAGAGAATACTATATAAAGGAACATATAACACAGAAGAAAGTAAAGAAATAAGAAAATTATATTTTACAAATTATCAGAACCTTTAATTCAAAAGTAATAAAAAGTTGGAATGAAGCAGGATTAACAGATACCTTAGGAGATAGAATGAAATTTTTACAACGATGGTTTATAGAACTTTGTGAAAAAACATAATGAAGAAATAAAAATGGAAAAAATATTGGTAAAAAACATAGCATGTTGCAAAAATAAAACAACACCCCAATTTGGATGTACAGACAGATACTATAGAAAGAAATATAATAAGAAATACAGATCAAAATATAAATATAAAAAACCAAGAAGAAGATACTATATAAAAAAACTACAAAACCAAAAGACCATATAGACCAAAGTGAAAAACTAACGGAATGTACTTGTTATAATTGCGGAAAGTTAGGACACATAGCTAAAGATTGTAAATTACCTAAGAATCCAAAGAAAAACAAATATCAGAAATAATAATAGACGACGAAAAATATATGCAGATAGAATACATCGATTATGAATTAGAAAGTGAAGATAGCATATATGAAATATCAGAAAATGAAATAGGAATGGAATCAGACAATGAATTCGATAATATAACAAATTTATTATAAGGACATATAACACACAAGTAAAATGGTGGCTAACAAGAAAAATACAGGATTCAGTAACTATAAAAGAAATGAGAAGATTGGTACTAAATATATTAAATTTTACATTTACTATTGAAGTAATAAAAACTGATAAGAATGTTATTGCAGATTACTTATCAAGACAAAACTACTCAGATTGAGGAAGAAAATACAATTGAAGATATACTCAAAGCCATTACTACACTTTGTATAAAAGTGGACAATATGGACAATGAGATACAAAAGCTAAAGACAAATGAAGATAATTTGAAGTCTAAAGCTAATACAGGTCAGCAACATGACTGTAAAAATGCGGAGCTAAGTCAATTGGAAGACTTTATAAATTCAGAGCTAAAAAGGTGACGTTGGGAAACGCCTTAAAACCCATAATGTTTGTTTAAATACAGCTGCAGGTACAAGTAAACAAGTTAGTGAAAACAGCATAAGAATGCAAACTTAAACCAGCTATTTGAAAAATCATTTACTCCAAGAATGCCAAGAAACACATTGACTATGGAACCACAAACCTCTACCTATGCAGATAGCCTACAAAATGAGAAAAAATTATATAACCATGTCACGAGAACATATATTGAAAATATAAACAAAATCCAAACCTATTTAAACTGTAATCCTAGATCCACAAAATGAAAGAACCAAGTCAAGACTACCTAACCCAAAAATTACAAGGTTATAACAAGCTAATCGCACAGCCAAAACTAACGCCAATTTAGTAAGGACATGTTACAATTATGGACTATTAAATACCGTATACACATACGACAGAGAACAAATAAGTGGAATACCAGAACTACACAAGGCATTCATCACATATAAAAGAGTTACCAAGGGAAATTTATTTTATGTAAAGTTTTATACAACATAAGCGGATATATTATACGAAGAGATAAAATCCCTAATTCAAGTTATTAAAATAGGACTAACCAAAGAGATGATTATACATGAAGATATTAGACAACAGGAAGAAATACAAAAAATAGAGATACCACGTTTTATGCCAATAAAAGAATAATTGGTATATCAACTATTACACAAGAATTAGCAAACAATTATTTGAACGAAAATGCTATATGGAGTTACTACTCTAGAGATCAGTTAATGATATATTCAAATTCGAGAGAACTAAGAAGAACAATATGGATGAAGTCCAGCGATGGATTTTATCATTATTAAAA
>NW_006238939.1:1903913-1906199 GCF_000226075.1 Solanum tuberosum | reverse complement strand
AAAGTGGTAGGTGTGGTGTGCATTATTAATAGGACAAGTGTAAAGTGGTAGGTGTGCATGATTGTAGAGTAAGTAGTAGTGTATTATTGTAAAGTGAGTAGTGTACATGCATTATTGTGCATTACTGTAGAGATATGATAGAATTTGTAAGTGCAGTAGATAGGATTTCCTTTCTATATAAAGTAATGTACATGTAACATAATAAGCAGGCGACAATAAACGAAGCACTTTCATAAAAAACACTCTCTCACATATTTGAAAAATATTCATACTTAATAGATAATAGAGCAATTCTCAGATATCATGGATAAGCAAGAGGCAAAGGTATATTGTTCAACAAATATGCAGAACTAATTTCATATATTCCTTAATATCATATATGTGATTGAATAAATTTATGCTAGTTATTATGTATTGGAATTATTTGAATCATGATTTCTAGTTTATTAACACACTAGAAACAGGGAGAAAACTTTTATACTATGCCATCCTAATGTTGAAACCGGTAGGGAAGGAAAGCCGTTTAGGGGAGTAACAAAGTTGAGGCGCTGATAAGAAGGAAATATCCGCTAAAGTACGATGCTAGTAGTGACTGGAGAACATGAATAAACAGATAATCTAGTTCATAATGATGTAATATGAATTTTAATCAATTATGAATATGATAGGAAGGAATAATTGAAAATAAAAAACCTGCAATAACAACGAACATGACTGCATACATGCATGATGAAATGATAAAAAACTATGAAACTTTAATCTTATATATACTTAAAGGTATATAAATAATTGAATTAAGATGAATAATATGGGGAAAATATTTAATGATAACGAATCAGATGATATATTAAACCAACAATGGTATGAAATATACCTACATGATTTAGATCTCGAAAGAATAGAATGGTATGATTTAGAAATAAATTCAGATTAAAATGAACTACGAATATTTACAATATTGGACAGAATCTATGGAAGATATAAAACTATTAGGACAATTAATGAAGGAAAATTTATATATGTATCTAAGAACCCAAGATATGTTATATCTAGAATATATCATAAATAATATTAAAGAAATATGAAGATTAAGACACTTAGCAAAAGAATATTATAATAAAATCTTTAGCCAAACATAAGATGAATTCCTCACCTACCAAAAATGGTACACCTAGAATTCCTCACCTACCACACTATCAAATTCCTCACCTACCACACTACCAAAAATGTGAAATAAAATTAAATAAAGCAATTCCGAACCGATGAATTCCGCAACCTCAAAAAATGGTATTATAAATTGTGTTGTAGTTTATATTAGAAGTTTTCTATTTGTATTTGCAGATATAAAATAGTTTTTCTCTGTGCTACTATAGATTTTTTACAAATTCCTGCAAATATATTACTGTTAAGTCTATTTTGCCTTTGCCTCAATTCTTGTCGTTTTGCTATAATTATTTCAGTAAGTTTTTGTCTATATTCATTATTTTCGTTATTCATTGTATCTTTAAATATTGTATTATATTTATATTTCTATTTTAGTATATATTATCTATTAATTGATCTAATTTGTCGTTATCAGTTTTTGTGATATTGAGTTGTTTATATTCCGGATATAATTTGTTTAATTTTCTTCTTATTTTTCTTAACTTTCTACTAGTATGTTTCTTTTTATATTTCTTTTCATCCATAGCTCTGAGATACATATAAGTGAATTACTAGAAAAAAGATATATACAAGAAAGCAATAGTAAGCATACAAGCTCAGCATTTATAGTAAATAAACATAGTGAACAAAAAAGAGGAAAAAGTAGAATTAGACGCCAGTGAAAAAAGTTATGGAGGAGTCTTAAATTACAGGTATGACAAAGAAAAAATAGAACATCATTGTAGATATTATTCAGGAACATTTACTAATACAGAAATAAGATGGGAAATAAATAGGAAAGAATTATATTCAGTGTATAAATGTTTACTATCATTTGAACCATATATTGTATATAACAAATTTATTATAAGGACAGATAACACACAAGTAAAATGGTGGCTAACAAGAAAAATACAGGATTCAGTAACTACAAAAGAAATGAGAAGATTAGTATTAAATATGTTAAAACTTTCCTCAAATTTAAGGAAAATGACTTCCCTTCAAAAATTAAGGAAAACATTTTCCAAAACTTTCCTCCAACTTCAAATTACAATTATTGTTGTTGAAAAAATCAAATTTTTTGTTAAAAAAATAAATTTAAAGCTTATTTTAAAAAATATTTTTCAACTTCAATTTTTTTAT
>NW_006238939.1:1879808-1903131 GCF_000226075.1 Solanum tuberosum | reverse complement strand
GCCCCTCCCCCCCAACCACCCCACCCTCGCCCAAAAAAATCAAGTTTATTTTTTAAAAAATAATTTCAATTTCAATTCAAAAATCACTTTCTACTCTCTAGTAAAATTAAAAAATATTTTCTCAAAAATATTTTTCATTCATAAATCAAACACTTAAAAAAAAAATTCGAAAAATATTTTCTACTCACCAACCAAACATGAGAAAATAAGTCAAAAATCTACTTGTTTTCCAGGAAAACATTTTCTAGGAAAACATTTTCCTTCATACCAAACACACCCGTAGTCTTCCTATGAGGAGCGAATCTGAGATTGTTCAAAGTCGAATATAAATTAATAATCCTAGCTTAAATCTTTATTAGTTTATTGGTAATAAGTTATTGAGTTAGTGATATTAATTTTTTTCTTAATTTTTGTTATCAATTCGTATGAGATTGAGATTTATTTTAATAGAATAACCGATTGTAAATTATGAAAATCAATCTATATTATTCGGCGTAAAAATTCCTTGACTTCAGTTTAATTTCATACCTCCATTTCTGACTGTCTTAAACTCTCGATTATTCTATGTTTTCTTTTGAGGAAGATGCAATCTATCAACTCATGTGCATGATTCATTTGGTTTGTCAACTTGTTTCTAATAACTGATTTTCATTGATTTTTATGAATTAAATTTTAGAAGTTAAACCGATAATCGAACAGATAATGATATAAACTTGTGTTTTAATGACTCTATAATTATTTATCATATCTATAAATTGATAAGTGATTAGTCAAATCGAGAAATTTTAAAACCTTATGAACCGGTCAATACACAACCCTAGGAGAATCTGATATATAGCATAGGTAAAAATAGGTTGAACACATAAATAGACCCCTAAACTTGTTGGGTTTCCCCCCTCAGGTACCTCAACTACGCCATTTTCCTATTGAATCCTTGAACCAGCCATAATTTATTCCTTTTAAATATTGTTGGCTGATATGGCACAAAACTTCAACAATTTTTTTTGTTGATTGTGCGCGTGAGATCCACCTTTCCCACGTGGAAATTGCAACCAATCAAACTTCAATCCATTTACACATCAACGCCACATATTCATTCCCAAACCTAAAAACCTAAAGCCCCATCATTTTCTCCCCAAAGTGCAGTGGTTCTAGACGAGAAAACCCTAAAAACTAGTCTTATTTCAGTGATATTTATGTTATTTACAACTACAATTCTCAGATTTTGAAGTGATTTTGAGTGTTTTGTCGAAGGTATCATCAAAAATTGCAGACGCTTTTAGAGTTCAATCACGATTTTCGAGTTTAATTTAGTGAGGTAAGTTTATTCCCTAATTTCTATGTCATTTTTATTTTTGTAAGCCTTATTGTAACGTGATATATACTACATTTTTAGTATTATCTTAATGTGATGGTTTGTTGTCAATATTTGAAAAAAGTTAGGGTTTTTTATGGTTCTTATTGTTCATAACGTGTCAAGAAATTTTGGGGATTTTGCCTTCTTTCAAGAAATCTTATGGACAACATTATTATAACTCATTTTCATCATGGAGGTGAATTTATTCAAGACAAAATGGGATTACTTATAATGGGGAATGCGAGGTGGATTATGTTGGTATCGACAAGGACCACCTCTCAATAATCGAATTACTTTATTATACTAAACAATTTGGGTATATTACTGTTGGTGGGTTATATTTTGATGACCCCACAAAAAATGAATTTATTTAGGTGGAAACTGATTTCAGTTTACTAAATCTTGTAAAAGACGTAAATGATGGAGACTTTTTAGACCTTTATGTGAAGCATGCGGATGATGAGGTAGAAGTGGTCACAACTAGTTTTCTTTGTGGGTCTGTAGTTGAAAAAATAACAATGTAGTTAGTGAAGAAGACTTACAAGATATAAATGTGACCGCAAGGGAAGGGTTGTTGATGAGGTTGAATCTGAAATTGTTAATGTTGAAGTTGAGCCAGGGGATATATCAGATCTAGAAGAGGAAGGAGCTGAATCAAACTAAGAAAACAGTACTGGCTCTCAAGAGGATGTTATTCCTGATGAGGATGACTCGAAGGTTGATGAATAATTGAGATCTCTTAGAAATGAAAGGAGAAACAAAGTGAAAAAGAAAAAAAACATGTTCAAACTGAGGAAATAAAACTTGGAACAACTGGTATTGATAGAGGATTTGAAGACATAGGAAGGAATAAGACTGCTAGATACACTGGAAGACTGGAGGGTGATGAGCGATATATAGATAGCTCAAACCTTGATAGTGATGACAGTAGGGCTGAATTGGATCCAGATGTTGTGAGTGGTGTTGATTTACCAGCAAGAAGAAAAAGTAAAAAGGTAAGATATGATCTTGATTGTGTTCTAGCTATTTTTAAGTTTGGTATGGTATTTGAAAGTGCTGAACAAATTAATTTAGAAAAGTTGTTGCAGACTATTCTTGTGAGTATAAAATTAGGTTAAAGTTGAAGCCTAATGAAAAATGCAGGGTTAGAGTTAAGTGTGAGGACAAGGAATGCAAATGGTTGTTGTTTTCTAGTACATATAAGGATTCTGGTGATTTTATTGTCAAAATTTATTATCCTGTGTTTGTATGTGCTCGTTCAACCAAGAACAAGTTGTGTACATCTAAGTTTGTTGCAGATAAGTTCAAGGATCAGATTACTTGTTGACCATATATAAGATTGTCGAAAATTCAGGAATTGGTGAGAAAAAATGTGGGTTGTATGTTGGAAGAACTGTTTGTCATAGGGAGGAAAAGAGGGTTATTAAGGGACTACTTAGGTGATTCGAAGATGTAATTTTCAAGATTATGTGATTATGCAGAAATGAGTAAACATACTAATCCTACCATTTCATGTTGGGTGAGGACAGATAGAGAGTCTTAGCGAGGAAAAACTTTGTTTGTTTACTTCTATGTTTGCTTTAATGCATTGAAGAGAGGCTGGTTGGAAGGATGCAAAAAAATTATTGGTTTTGATGGATGCTTTCTAAAGGGTGCTTGCAAGGGTGAATTGTTAGTTGTTGTTGGTAGAAATGGAATTCAACACATGTTTCCAATTGCATGGGCTGTTGTTGACACAGAGATAAAACACAGTTGGAGTTTTTTCCTCAACTACATGATACATTATATTGTAGCTTGATCTCTTATTTTTTAATTTTTTTGTTGTATAACTGTTTACATAGGGTCTTGTACCAACTTTATGTGAGTTGCTACAAGATAGTGACTAGAGAAGGTGTGCTAGCCATATCTAGTCCAACTGGCATCAAATATGGAATGATGAAGAAATAAGGAACCAATTTTGGAGATGTGCAAAGTCCAGTTTTGAAGTGAAAATTTCAACATGAGATGGATAAACTCAACAAACTAGGTAAGAACATTTGTGAGGACTTCTTGGATTATGAAAAAACTACTTGGTGCAAAGCATATTTTAAGGAGAATTCTAAGTGTGACATTGTTGAAAACAATATGTGTGAGACATTTAATTCTTGGATACTAGCTGCTAGACATAAGGCTATCTTAACTATATTAGAGGAGATTAGGCACAAGATAATGGACAAAAATGTTGCAATGAGGCAATTTGCTGAAACTTGGATCTCATATATCTCTCCAATGGCTAGACTAGTACTTGAAGAGAACAAATATCTTGCTAGATTTTTGTGAGGTTAGATTCAATGGTGATATTGGATACGAAATCAAAGATGGTTAGTACATGCATATTGTTGATATAAGGAATAAGACATGTAAATGTAGAACATGGGAATTGAGGGGAATACCATGTCAACATGATGTGCTTGCATATCAACACAAAGGCATTGAACCTGAACATCAAGTGGTACATTGGTATAGGAAAGAGACTTTCTTGAAGACTTATAACAACTTTCTCCGGCCAATACCAAACATGAAAATGTGGCCTCACACTAGTGGTGTAGTGATTGAACCTCTTGAACCGAAAGTCATGCCTGGTAGGCCACCAAAGTGTAGAAGAAAGTCAAAGAATGTGCTTATCTAGGAAAAAGTATGGAAAGTTGTCCAAAAGTGGAGTAAAAATGACTTGCTTTAAGTGCCATCAAGTAGGCCACAACAGAAAAGCTTGTCAAACCATGGTAAGTTATTCTTCTCTTCTAATTCATCTACTACTATCTTCAATTATTTAGAGTAATCAATTATTATTACTGTATTAATAGGTTGTAATGGGACAACCTGGAGGCTATACAAGTAGTCAACCAAGCTCAAGCCATCCACCAGTGTTTAGCCAACCATCAAGCTCAAGCAAGCCACCACTGTTTATCCAACCATCAAGCTTCAATTATTTAGAGTAATCAATTATTATTACTGTATTAATAGGTTGTAATGGGACAACCTGGAGGCTATACAAGTAGTCAACCAAGCTCAAGCCATCCACCAGTGTTTATCCAACCATCAATCTCAAGTCAGCCACCACTGTTTAGCCAACCATCAAGCTCAAACCAACAACCAATGTTTAGCCATCAAGACAATTATATGTGTTTTGATTCTTCAACTGTTAGAAAAGAGCAACAACCTGCTAAAAGCAGAGGCACAAATAGAGGCACACATAGAGGCACTGGTAGACGCACATGCAAAGGCACATGCAGAGGCACTGCTAGAGGCATTGGTCGAGGCACTGACAGAGGCACAAGTCGAAGCAAAGGTAGAGGCCCTGGAGGTGTATCAAGTCAGCAGCCTGATCAACCAAGGGCCATGGGGGATTCAACACTAACAGGCAGACAAAAGAGGACCGAGACTATAGGATTTGGCATCTATACAAACTCAAGTGGTCACAGCTTCACAATTGTAATGTATGAGTCAGTCAAGGAAAAACAAATGTAGAACATCTACTGCACCAAGGAATGCTTAATTTCAACACAAAATTTACTTTTTTTTGGATGTGTAATCAACAGAAAAAACTTGTATTGATTGCATTGAAATGTCTTCTAGTGTCTTTTAAGTACATTAACTGATTTGTGGTGACAATATAGTACTACTTTTATTTAGTTGTCATGGATTGGTATGTTTGATTGGAGCTCACTAGAGCAAATTAATGGTATGGTTGATCAATTATGTTTGTGTTGATTTATGTTGTTCCGGAACTCATTAGTCTAATTAATAGTGGAAGTGTATGAACACTTATAATTATGATTTACCCCATTTTGTGTGAAAATGTTCGAGAATAATTGTGTTTTACTTCAAAAGTCATTTCAACACATTGAAAAACAAATGAGACTAACACACAATTTGTCTTCATTCAAACTTTCAATCAAAATCAGTATAATAAGAACACAATTGAAGGCAATTACAATAGAAAAGCCTATCAAAATTTCCCTCATAGAGAAGACTATAATATACCATACATACTATTATGAAGGAATCTAGTAGAAGAAAAATGAACCAAAGCACTAAGATCATTTTGTTACATAAATCCAAGTAGCCAATATCACCTCTATGACAATGCATATCATCCATACTTTTCTTGATCGATTCCTCTCCAGTTCATATGTTTTGACTCTTTTCAACAAACCCCATATCACCCTCCTAGCTTGAGACAACATTTCATCATCAAACCATCGAAAATATCCACATCCACCTCATGCCTACAAAATTAAAGAAAAAATTGAATTACAAATAATATGATACTTTACTATATTGGAAAGTAAAAATGAATTACCTTTGAAATTTTGGAACAAAGGAACCTACGTCAAGGGTTGGATTGCGTCCATGAGGTCTTCATTTCCACAACGACCCCACATTGACCTAGCACATTTGCATTTGAAGAAGAAGAAATCGATGAACAAGATAACTTCGACATGGAACTTGATGATTAAGAAGAAATCAATGAAGAAGAGATATATTATGATGAGCAGCTCCAACTTAATGATGAAGAGAAAGAAAAGAGGAGAAATAAGAGAAAAAAGGGGAGAAATTAGGGTCAAAAGGGGAAGAAGATCTTTGGTGGGTGGTTCAGGGATCCACATCAGCGCCTTCTAAACATCTTCACGCGGTCAAGCGACGTGAGATAACATTTTGTGCCACATCGTCCAACAATGTTTATAAGAATCAAATTATGGGCGGTTCAAGGATTCAATACGAAAATAGCGTAGTTGAGGTACATGAGGGAAAATCCAACAAGTTTAGGGGCCTTTTATGAGTTTTGCCGTAAAAATATATCCACTCTTGTTGTTTACATTAATTTAATGAAAACTGGACGTATTTTCGTTTACCATTTTATCACTAAATTATCATTAACTAATTTAAATTATCATCTTAATTTTTTTCTTAGCTATAGTAAATTAATATGGTTTAGTATAAATATAGGATACATACAAATTTTCACCTTTTAATTTATTGGTTCATCTTAATTAGATAGTTTTGCTCGATTCATCTACTAAAATAGTATATATATTAAATTTCAAATCCATTAAATTTGAATCCATTGAGATACAATACCAAATTAAATATCTCGTTCAAATTCTAAATTTGTCTAAAAGAGAAAATCGTGATGAAAATTGTAACACCTCCATCTTAGAAAGATCTTATTTTAGAAAGAACTAAATTGGAAAGAGCTAATTTGAGATTAGTGCAAGTTAGACTTCAATTGTGAATTTTGGGTCAAATTCAAACGACCATAACATTCAGCACATGATGATTTAGGTGGCCCATGAGATATCAAATGAAATATCTTTGAGTCCTCTTTCAACGCCACCGAGTTTGCTAAATTTTGAGTTCGGATGAGGGAGATATGCCCATTTAAGTTCAGCCAGTCCAGTTAAGGAAATTCAGCAGAATTAAGGAGGGGAATTTTGGTCTTTTCCTTACCCTACTAAGTCCACACATTTTTACCCAAATTATGGGTCAAAGCTGATTAAAATCAGTTCACGCTAAAAGTCTATAACGTTTGGAAAGGTAGGGCAAAGTTCTAAGAGGAGAAAAGGGAGAAAAGCTTCAATCGTTCAAGATTTCTTGCGATCTTTGAGGATTTTCACCGAAAATTCTATTCCTTCGAGGTATGTAAGCTTTCATAGTGATGGGTTCGTTCAACCTCACGCCAATCATGAGTTTCTTTAATAATTTTCGTCCATGAAAATCCGTGTATTGAGGTTCTAAATGAATTTTTTGAGGTTTCGTTCTTCATTCTTTGTAAATGGGGTTTTGATGAGTTCTTGAGGCAAGGATTTTGAGTTTGAGGGTCGTTCTTTAGGAGATTTTAGTAGATTTTCGTTTACTTATGTTGCGTATACGAATCTAAGAGAGTTTGGAAGAACTCAATCAATTTTAGGTGAATTATTAGGGCCATAAATTGAGAAGAAAAATTCGTCAGAACATTCTGAAAAAAGGCTGGGGCACCGTGCCCCTGATGCACCAGTAGGCCTGGCGTGGGGCACCAGTAGTGCACCAGAAACCAGCCCCAGTAAGGGGAGGCCTGGCACGATGCGCCACTCCTTCACCACAAGCGTAAGTCCACTCTTCTTCTTCGTTCTCATTCTGCACTTGTTCATTTGAGTCGAGCTTTCATTCCCTTCTTAATCCTAACTATAAAAACCTTCATTAATCATCGAGAGTTCTTATATATTATGAATCATAGCTCTTGAATTTACATTTCAAATTTAAGAAAAGATTAGGAGTCAAGTTTGAGAGAACCTTTTGAGTCAGTTTGAGAAGTCTTTTACAAACTTTTAAAACTTGTGCTTAGGACTTGAGTACTTAAGCATGAGGATGGGGAGAGCTGAGTTCATGTTTTCAAAATGAATATAAGGGAACTAAGTAATCCCAAGAGTAAATGTTTTACATTTAAAATGAGAGAAAACATTAATTTCCAAATGAGTTCCTGAGGAGTTTTTGAGCACTATCTCTTTTATGATAACCTTTTGAGTAATAATCTCAATGTTTGAGGATGAGGAAATGTTTTAAATATATGAGAATGAGTTATATTGTTGGGAGTAGTATTGAGCACCGATATGGGGACCAGTTTAGACAACTCAAACTCCTCATAAACCATGTATGCCAGCATGGGTAAAGGGTCATACGTTTTGATGATTCTTTATTGATTTTAAGTATAGCTTAGTGGATCCACTTAGTTTAGGATGTGTTATACTCCGAAAAGGTATATGACAGTTCTGGCAGCGTGGGTGAAACGTTGTATCATCCCATAGCTCATAGTGATGGTTATCGGTTAAAGAATCTCCCAAATAAGAGTAAAAGAGTTTATTATTATTTTATTTTTAAATAAATTGATTTATTATCTACTATTTTGAAAGCTTTATTTATACTGCATCTTTATTGTTTCTTTTATATTCAATTGAGTTGAGTATTTCTGAGTTGAGTATCCTTGAGTTGAGTTGAGTAGAGATGAGGTGAGTATATTCTTTCTTTTTCTTAGTTCAAGCTTATGTCTGTACTTTAGAGTTCTCCTTACATGCTCGTACATTCCATGTACTAACGCCATTGGGCCTGCATCTTTCATGCAGATACAGGTAATCAGGGTCGTCAATAGTCGCTCCGTTGATACCACCTCAAGTTCCAGAGTTGCTTTGGTGAGCTCCTTTTTTCGGAGGGTTACCTATCTGCATTTAGTTTTGTTAGGAGGTCGTGGGTCATGTACTGACTTCCCTCATAGTTATAAGGGGCTTCGTAGACAGTAGTGTTTTGAGGAGTCTTCTCTATTTCTATTGTTAATGTTTAAGACTTTAGTCTCCTATTTATGTTAGTTCAATATTCTAATATATTTTGAGTGATTTATTTGAGACAATTGAGTTAAATCTGTACTTTTAAGTTGGTATAATGTTGAGTATGTCTTCCACTGAGTATTGAGCCAGCCCAAGGGTTCGCTTGGGGACCAACAATGGTTCTCGAGTGCCGGCCACATCCAGGGTGTAAGCTTGGGGCGTGATAAAAATAAGTGAGGAGAATTCGAAACTTAAGACATGCAAAGTAAAAAGACTCTTTGGGAGATGGTTTGTTTTAGGCCTTGATAGATTTTTTTGTTGAATAAAGTTATTATGCTAACTGATTAAATCTCTTCCTAATACCTTTAAGGGCTATGAAGAGATCCCAGTTCTAGACCCTCTTTTAGAAATAAAGAAATATACAAAAAGAAGGCTTGTGGGGTCTAGATCAAGATGAATGGAAGGAAAGAACGACCAAAGTTAGACCCCAAAAGAATATGAATTCTAATAAGTTAGTATTTAAAAAATAGAACCTAACAGAATTTAACATGCAATAACCAAAGTGAATGTTTCCCAAAATGGTGTCAATCAGTAATAGAATAGGAGTATTTTCTTGTCGGAGCCTTAAGTGTAGTTTAGTTATTGAATAGCCAACACTTGAATGAACACCTTTCTAATTCTAAAACATCATATATAAATGTTGTTTCTCCCAAAGCCCCACTTTCCATATTCCCCCCATATATATATAGAGGTAGTAGTAATCATCCATATCCCTTTAAAGTTTTCTCCGCCGATAATCCACAACAATGACATCTTAAACGTCTGACTTCCTAAATTACATTGTTTTCCGCTACATCAATGAATTAGGTAATTGATGGTGTGTTTTTGTCTAATTCAATTAATTACTTTGATATATTTTACTTCAGCTGAGAGTGTGTTATTTTTGAAGCATGCTCCTCTACATGCACAAGGTAAAGGTTAAGGTTTGCACACACACCACACTAGATATGTTGTTGTTAGACAATGTTAAATTCTACGTAGTAAACATTTTTCATCATTTAGTGTATGGGTTCATCTCAATCTCAGAGTTTGATAAGCCTTAAGGACACAAATAACTTTTCATCATTTAGTTTATGAATTAATCTAAATTAAATAGTCTTCATCCATTCAACCACATAAAATGATAAATTTTGGATGAGTAAATTGAATGTGTTGTGATATATTACAAAATTCTGAATTTATCTCTCCATGAAGGAGTAATAGCTAGAGCTTGAGGATACATTAGTCATTCAACATTCAACACTTCAATCAAAATGCCTATTCAAACATGTAAAAATTACCTCTTACCATTTTTTCACTCTAGATATATTAGAGGGAGTAGTAGTAGCCTAGCCTATATGTCTGTTTACGGTGCTGCTGATGCACAAACAATGGTCTTTATAACCTTCGGCGATTCACCCTCCCCAAACCCTACTGGGTTCGTTGTTGTTTTAAGAGTTAAATTTAGTAAAGTAAATATTTTCCTGTAATGATTCTAGTGCATAAGCATTCTTCTAAGTCAAGAGTCTATTAGAAATAATATCTCCACTTCAAAGGTAAGGGTTAAGTTGTCCGTACATCCTACCTTCCCCATACTACTAGTTGTTGCTTTATTGAATATGATTTGCTAATATGATGGGTGACACCTTGACTTTGATCGTGATGGACTAGTATGGTAGTATCTAATCTACTGGTTTCACTGCTATAATTTTTTAGTATTCTTACCTTCAACATTTACTTTTGGATACGAGGTTGGGATCAATAAGAGCACAATGGATAAAAATTTAGTTTCTCCTAGTGTTCTTGTTAATTTTGTGCAAAAGGGTATTTAGTATCTTGAACTAGAAACAAATTTGAGAAATGTAATGCAAACATTTTGATATTCTAATTTTTTGATCTGAAGTTTGGCTCTTTTGATAACTCTGAACTAACCAATAATAACTAAGGAATGCACGATGATACCGATATAGATGAAGACTTCAAAATTCTTGATCCTTTGGATATCATTACAAAGAATGTATATGAGTTGCAAAAAATAATGAAAGAGAAAAAGGAAAAACTTCAAAAAGATAAGGCAAATGCTCATAATGAGCGCGACCATGAATGAGAACCTGCAAGAGGATGGGTGAAGGAGGAACAACAGAAGGAAAAAAAAACCTGAACATGATAGAGAAAGTAGTGAAAAGAACAAGGAGAAAAAAAACTGCAATGATAATGGAAATCCATGCGAGGATATTATGGATTCAAAGCTGAGTGGACAAAAAGGGGCTGCCAGACGTGTGAAAAATGGAAATGCCAGAGGTAATAGTTTCTCATTGCTTCTCATTTGATACTCGAAGTATAAATGTAGGATGTTTAAGCATGTAACAAATACTTCTACTCATTTCTTTGTTTGTCTTGTGACACTATTTTTTCCTTTTGTCGCAAGATAGATTTAGAGTCGATAGATATCTGTACAATCTAAACCTTTTTGCCGTGTGAAATTCCTAGTTGTGATGTAATGATTTTTGAAGGACACACATCTAAGGTTTGATCTCATTTCTATACCGTTTTTCTAGTTCGCCATGATTTATTACCTATTGATAAATCATGGTAGACTAGAAGAACTTTATAGACATGATGTCAAACGTCATAAGTATGTCCTGCCAAAACCATTACATCATAACTAGGATTTTTTTCACGGCAAAGAGGTTGAGAGTTTCCAGATATCCATCTTCTCCAAATCTATCTTGCAACTTCACAAAAGCAAAATTTAGTGTTACAAAACTAATAACGAAATGCTTAGAAGTATCAACTGCATGCACAAAAAATCTTGCATCTATAAGTATTACCTCCACCTTTTCCATTTTCCACAAGTCTAGCAACCTCTTTTTCTCCACTTTGTTTTGAATCCATTATATCCTCAAGTGGTTTTTCTTTGTAATTGCACTTTATCTATCTTGTTCATGCTCATTTTCTTTATGTTGATTTTCCTTTTCCCTTTCTCTTGCTGGTTTTTGTTCGTGGTCCCTCTCATGGTCAACATTCGCTTTATCCTTCTGCCTAAATTTATCTTTTTGAAGCTTTTCGTTTTACTCTTTTATTATTTTTTGCAGCTCATATGCATTTATTGTAATGAGATCCAAAGGTTGTAGAAATTGGAAATCTTCATCTATATCGTATCATCCTGCATTTGTTAGTTATTATTGGTTAGTTCAGAATTATCAAAAGTGCTAAATTTAAGATACAAAAATCAGAATATCCAACTGTTTGCATAACATCGCTCAATTGTTTTTCCAACCATAAACTATAGTGTCTTGACAAACTTGGAAGATTCCTAAAAGTAACTGAAATTTCTGTTGTTCAATCAAATAAGAGAAGCTGAGTGGTTTTTATAATTGCCTCGAACTTGTTTATTATTATTATTATTTTTTATTTGTTTATTGTTCCAATATAATGCCCCCATACAGAGCTCGCAAAAAGTAAATCAACAATTAAAATGCGCACGAAAATAGAAGCGTTTCTAATTAAACCTCCTTTTATAGATTAGAGAAGATGATTGGTTTTGCAAGCTTTAATATGAAGTTCAACTGAAAATGAAACAAAAAGCACATTTAATGGATACCTGACATCCCTCCTGGATTAGTGTCTTCACCATAGCAAAATATGTCCATTCTAACTATCTAAAGTATTGACGTAATCTATCATTGAAATACATTTCATTCAAAGTTGTTATATTCCTATCATGACTAAACAATTAAATTTTTACAAAATATTGGGAAGTTTGAAAGAATAGGAGTTCCTCCATTTCTAGTACCCTATTTTCCCAAGCTTCTTGGAGGCTAAAAGCACAAAAAACGCACTCCTATTTACATTCGACGTTTTTGGCAGAATAAAAAGAAGGTGATTTTTAATAGTGACAACACAAAAAATAAAATGTTTTTTCTCCAAATTTTTTTTTGTAAAAGTTATTTTCAAAAAGTGGAAGCTTGGCAAAACATGCTCAATATTTGAAGAATATTAATTCCCACATTTATTTTATTTCTCTTTAATAGAAAATCTAGAAAATACAGAAAAGCCATATCTTCCTTGTCAATGCGGCAAAGGAAGAACATTTTTTGCTAATGCAAATTGCTCAATCAGTCCTACATGATGAAGTCAACTGATTTATTCTCGACAATGTTTATGCACTAGATTACAACAACAATAACATTTTCAGTGTTATACCACAAGTGGGGTATGGGGAGAATAGGATATACATAGATCTTAACCTCTACCTTTGAGGTAGAGAGGTAGTTTTTATAGATCCTCGATTCATAAAAAAGTTTATGCACTAGAATGGTTATAGAGAAATGTTTACTTAGCAGAATTTAACTCGTCTAATACCAACTACCTTGTGTAGGTAGAGGAAGATGTTTACAAATACACCCTCGTCTCAATTAAAGCATATCAACATAATTTAACTCGTCTTAAAACACCCGCATACCCAACGGAAATGGGGAGGGTGGTGTGTACACAAACCTTTCCTCTATTCTTTGTAAGTAGAGGAGCTTGTTTCCAAACACACTCTTGCATCTAATAAAACATATCAAAGCAATTTAAATCATCAAATAGTGATTCATGGTGAGTTCAGAATAGAAACGCAACATCAAATTCTCCACATAAGACTCTGTAAGAAGATAAACTGTGATTTTAATTGAAAAATTACCTGATTTCTAAAGATAGCAGAAATAGAACATCAATTCAGGAATGAGAGCTGAATTACTAGATTTGTGATTTGTGAATTGTGAATTGTGTATTGTCGGCGGCCATCAAGTAATAGATATATTACACTTCATATATTAGTAGGTTTCATTTATTAAATTTTCTTAAAAAGTTTAAAATCCTTTTAATTTATACCAAATATGTTATATCAGAATTA
The DNA here is from genome assembly GCF_000226075.1 of Solanum tuberosum. Classification (NCBI taxonomy): domain Eukaryota; kingdom Viridiplantae; phylum Streptophyta; class Magnoliopsida; order Solanales; family Solanaceae; genus Solanum; species Solanum tuberosum. The sequence continues at coordinate 1,889,498 of NW_006238939.1, read as the reverse complement.
GTAATAGATATATTATACTTTATATTTTAGCAGGTTTCATTAATTTAATTTACTTAAAAAATTTTAAAATCCTTTTAATGTTATTCCAAAATTGTTATATCTGATTTAGTAATAGACATATTACACTTTATATTTTAGCAGATTTAATTTATTTAATTTACTTAAAAAGCTAAAAATCCTTTTAAAGTTATTCCAAAATTGTTATATCAGAATTAGTAATAGATATATTGGAACATGAGGATTCACCAATCTTCAAAGACCTTTAAGGTAAACACTAGCAATTAGTATGGGGAATAGGAGTGTCGGACCCTACATCAGTGAAACAATGTAGGCAAAAGTTTGTGTTAGTACATAGAAAGTAACAAGAATGATAGCAATGCATAAGAGTTATGAAATCATTCTAAATGACTTTTCCTGACATGAAATGACCAAATTAAACCATAAGATAAAAGGTTAGAAAGCATAATCGTGATCATGGTCAATGCAGGTTAAATCATCTTTAAAATACATGTAGAATACTTCTAGAATTGACCTTAGTTCATTATTGTGGGAAGTAGTAATTAACCGACATATAGAACATGTGAGTTATAACATGGAATCCGGTGTATATCACAAATCGAAAAGAGATGTACTTACTTACCAAGGTCTGAACCATAAACTTCTAGCTTAACTGTATCTAGTAGCTAATGTCTATCGAAGACAACCTATGGTGGAACATAGTTTATGGAACATGGGTAATCACCTCTTGTCTAGTCAGTGCTAAGCATAAATTCCACAGAAAAGTTATTAGTCTTAACTTGTCTTATCATTAAGAGACATGGATAATCGCCACTTGTCTTATCATCCATGGAAGGCAAATCAAGTAGCCAATCCAAGCTAGGTTTTATTAGTATAGCTCCTAAATCTTGATTCAAAGTTTAGTTGAGAAAACCTTTGAACTCTAACAATCCTTTATGTGAGAACACCCTTTTACATTCATGTATTGAGTAGTATGTGAGAAATCCTTTCATAATAACAACAACAACATTAATACTTTACTCTCAAAGCAACCTTAAACCATTTTCATAAATTTCATAAAGAAGCATGCATATCTTCATAACCTCATCTTTCATAGTTCAAAACCCACATCATATCATCATAGTTTAGAATTCATGGTTCATGCATGGGTTCATGGGGGATTCAACTTAAAACATGTAATTACTTCAATTCATGCATAGTAAGACATAAAACAATCAATTGGATCAACATTGAAAGGAATCCATGGCAATGGAATAAAACCCTAAATTTGGTTAGGGGAATCTATTCTTTACAAAATTAGGGATTTTAGGAACCTATGGAGGAAAGAGATCCATAGGTGAAGACTATAATACCTTGAAGTTCAAATCCCAAACACTATGGTGGGAATTAAGACTTTGAGGGAAACCCTAACTCTTTTTTTGCCATAGAGAGTGAAATATTTGAGAGGATGCACCTGATCAACTTTTAGGAATTTAGAAGAGTGAATTAAATCGGGTAATTTGGGGAACATAAATGTTATATAGGGCCTAGGGTAGAGGGTAAAACAACATAGTATTTGGTTAGAATAATTAGGAAAAGATCCAAAAACCCTTTTAAAATAACTGCCAAACCTCATCGACGGCTGGACTCACGGTCTATAGGTCAAATTACGGACCGTTCTGTACACCCGTTAGTGAGATTCACAAACTTTTTTCTAGACCATTGAACGACGGGACCCATATACGGTCTTTTGGTCAACCTACAGTCCGTACATGGCCACCGTAAGTCAAACTTTGGCCCCTTAGATTTTCATTAAGTCTGGACTCACCTACGAGACATACCTACTACTCGTACATTGAACGATGCATCATCCTAGTTAATCATACAAAAGTAATTGGACTAGATATTTTATTTAGTTAGACTGGCCACCTATGGTCCCCACCTGCGGTCCGTGGTTCGACCTACAGATCGTTGGTAGTTCTGTCGGTATTGGGACCAGATCTAGGAAACTTGTAATTATCCCTTCGTTTTGAATTCAAGGTGTTAAACTCAGCTAGAGGTAGAGGTTCACATAGGGGTAGTGGTTCCTTCTAGCGTTGTTGGTCTTTCATGCTTCTATGCCAACATCTAAGAGTGGGTAGTTAGCCCGAGATTCTTATGGTTCTGACTGAGGTAGCTATGGTAGCTCGTTTGGTTCATAGAATCACCTATCTGTGCCGAGATCTTACTTCACTTATGCGAATCCTGGTCATATGATGCAATAGTTTCCTCTACAGACTCATTCAAGACCTCAACATTGTTTTTCAGCTACTCCAGTTAGGGATTCATTGCGTTCGTACAAGAGTCGAGAAAGAGTTCAGAGTGGCAAAGATGGCATGACTTTTGGTAGAGGTGTTCTAGCTCCGCCGGGTGTAGGTAGAAGTTCTACTAAGGCTATAGGCATCTGAGATGGCCAGTGCTATGGTTTTCTAGGGAGGCCTAAGGCTTAAACTTCTGATGTTGTGATCACATGTATTGTTCCAGTTTGTAATCGACCTGTATCTGTATTTTTTGATCCAGGATTTACTTTCTCCTCTGTGTCTACCTATTTTGTTGTCTGGTTTGATATGTTGTCTAATTGCATGCATGTGGTTGTTCATGTTTCTACACCTGTGGGTTAATCCTTAGTGGTGGATCAAGTGTATTGATCCTATTTTGTTTCTTTGGATGGGTATTTTACTTGGGTAGACCTGATAATCACGGGGATGGTAAACTTTGATATTATATTAGGTTTGGATTGACTTTCTCCGCAGCTATTCTTGATTGTTATGCTAAGACTGTGACATTAGCGATGCACGTTATCCTCAGAGTTGAGAAGATGGGTTCTGGTGGTTCTTACCCTATCAAGTTTAACTGTTTTATTTGAGCTCGAAGATTTGTTGATAGAGGGTGCTTTTCCTACTTGGCTTTCATTCGTGATACAAACATTGAGACACCTCCCATAGATTCGTTGCCTGTGGTTCGAGAGTTCACAAATGTGTTTCCTACTGATCTTTCAGGTATTCCACTGGCTAGGGATATTGATTTTTCTATTGACTTGGAGTTGGTCACCAAGACCATATCTATTGTTACTTATCATGTGTCTCCACCTAAGTTGATAGAATTGAAGGATTTGTTGCATGATTTGTTGAGTAAGGAGTTCAATCATCCTAGTGTTTCTCCGTGTGGTGCTCATCTGTTGTTTATGAGGAAGAAAGATGGATCTATGAGGATGTGTATTGATTATTGACATCTGAACAAAGTGATAGTGAAGATCCTCTTCCTCGTATTGATGATTTGTTTGATCAACTTCAGGGTGAATCTCCCTTTTCTACGATTTATTTGAGATATGGTTATCACCAATTGAAGATTAGGGTATCAGATATCACAAAGACAACTTTAAGGACTCGTTATGGGCGCTATGCATTTCTTGTGATGTCCTTCAGTTTGGCTAACACACCTGCAACATTCATGGAGTTGATGAATGGGGTGTTCCAACCTTATTTGGATTCCTCTGTGATAGTATTCATGGATGACATCTTTGTGTACTCCCAGACTGAAGAGGATCACGATTGGCATCTAAGGATTATACTCTAGAGATTGAAAAAAGAGAAACTTTATGCCAAGTTCTTGAAGTTGGAGTTTTTGCTTGATTTTATTGCAGTTTTGGGATAGGTGGTGTCCAAGGACAATATTTGGGTTTTCCACCCATGTTTAAGGTAGTGAGGGGTTGGACAAACCTACACCGGATACTGAGATCTAGAGTTTTTGGGACTTGCAGGTTATTACAGATGATTTGTGCAGAGCTTCTCTACTATTGCATCTCCCTTGACTAGCTTTACTAGACAGTGTGGGAGTTTTCAGTGGTTTGATGAGTGTGAGGAGAGATTTCAAAAGCTCAAGAACTTGCTGACTTCAACAACTATTTTGACTTTACCCAAGAAGGGTGTGGATTTCACTATTTATTTCGATGCGTTAGAAGTTGGGTTTGGTGGTTTTCTCATGCAGAAGAGTAAGGTGATTTTCTATACTTCTAGGCAGTTGAAGACCGATGAGAGGAACTACCCTACCCATGATTTAGAGGTGGAAGCCGTTGTAATACCTCAGATTTTTAAAAATAGGAAAATCGTAGCTTTTCTAGAACTGGTGCCCAAACCAACGGAACCACAGACGGTCCGTGGACTGTCACATGGACCATAGGTGGGACCGTGGTTGGCAAGTTGAAAGTTTTCTAAAAAATAATAGTCCCAATACTTTTATACGACACATTAGGACGGTGCGTCATCTAATTCACGTGTTGTAGGTAGATCTCGTAGGTGATTCCCAGACTTAGTGAAATTTTAGGATCAAAATTTGGGACCCAGTGCCGTGATGTATAGTTTGTAGGTGGACCCACGGCCCGTTCATGGTGTCCTTTCATTGGGGGTTGATGAGTCCACAAATTGGACTCATTTAGGACTATAATTTAATAGAAATTGTGTCCTCAAATGCTTATTTTATCTAAATATCTGATGAAAAGCCTTAAGTTTCAGGTATTTGAAGTTTGAAGGAAAGCATGGACACTATGTCGCAAAAAGGAATGAAAAGGCTGAATAGAACGAAGAAATGAAGGCTTGAGGATCGCCGAGGGGTCTTACTTCGCCTTTTGTTCCAGTTTGTTGAACCCTGAAGGAAAGGATCAAGTCGGCGGAAAAAAGGAGCAGTTGGTGCATCACCGAGAAGTTTCGTGAAGCAGTACAATGTCGCCCAATGACCCAGAGCACGACGATGCTAAAGGATGGTTCAATACGGCGATGAACTACACCGAAACGTGAATCGCCGAGTTGATCGGCGATTTCGACTAACGATGCTGATATGATGAAAACCTTTAAGTTTCAGGTATTTGAAGTTTGAAGGAAAGCATGGACACTATGTCGCAAAAAGGAATGAAAAGGCTGAATAGAACGAAGAAATGAAGGCTTGAGGATCGCCGAGGGGTCTTACTTCGCCTTTTGTTCCAGTTTGTTGAACCCTGAAGGAAAGGATCAAGTCGGCGGAAAAAAGGAGCAGTTGGTGCATCACCGAGAAGTTTCGTGAAGCAGTACAATGTCGCCCAATGACCCAGAGCACGACGATGCTAAAGGATGGTTCAATACGGCGATGAACTACACCGAAACGTGAATCGCCGAGTTGATCGGCGATTTCGACTAACGATGCTGAATGATCCACTCCAGCACAAATCTGTGAAAACTATAAATACTAGTTAGAGTTATAGTTTTAAGAGTCAAACAATTATTATAATTTTCATATAGAATAGTACTTTTGATATTTTAGATCAAAGTTTGAGAGGGTTTTGAAGACTTGAAGTTCTAAAGGGTTTCATCTTCAAGATTTTGACTTGGGTCTCTTGGACTCTTCAATTTTGGCCTGTATCAAGACTTAAATCTTCATACCCAGTTGAATACAAGCTCAATTTGGTATAAATTTCTATCTCTTATGCATGTGTGGCTAAAAACCCCAATTCTTGGGGTGTGATTTAGCGAATATGGGTTAAAATAATTGTTGGGTCTTGCTTGCTGATAGTTTAATCGTAGTTTAATTGTTATTTCATTTAGTAGTTGTGGATGAATTTAGTGAAGTTTTAGTTGCAAATACAAGTTTATTTATGTGTTTTCGGTTTGCGGGAGAGAGAGGTCGTAAAACTAAAACTACTAAATTGATGACCTGTGTGAGTGGGTCGACATGAGGTTCAGCTCGAGAGAGTGAGTTGGTCAAGGCATAGGCTGGTCTTCATGCGGAAAGTGGGTGTCCAAGAGGAACACATTTGAAACGGGGTAGGTTGTTCGAGAGAGAGCTTTTCCCCCTTAAAGTTTAGCCTAGTCACAAATATTCTTTGAATCTTCTATCTGAAGCATATGCCCAATAATCTAGCTTAACCCGTATTCCCATCACATCCCAAGGATCCCCTCTCATTACTTAGAAATCCTTGTTTATTTTGCTATTTTTACTCACTAGTGACAAAACCCCATTGTTAATTGACACTCTTTGTGTCCCCCTCTAATTTACAATATTTTTAATCGTTAATGTCCTTAGCTACGACTAGTTATAAATAAATTTTATTTTTCTATTAATTCTCGAAACCACTCTCTTGGGAACGATCAAAACCCTTGGTTGGGTTACTAAACTATTGTACGATCGTAGACACTTCCATCGGAAGTTGTGTCTTGATTTCGCAAACAGAAAAATGGTGCCGCTGCCGAGGAGTGGTGTTATATGAGAATTCTTAGATTAGTATAATTTTTGTTCTTCTTAATTGTAGTCCACTTACCTAATTTTTAGTTTTGTTTTGTTTGCTGTGAAAATATTTCAGAAAACATGAGTGTTAATGGTAGCAACGGTAGCTAGGTAGGTCACCAAGACGACATCAGAAATCTCAACGATGTCCAAGAGCCCAAAATCAATGGCCCCATCTCATGGGAAGTGTTGGAGCCATCCGTTTACCCCTTGCCGAGGGAAACACAGCGTTCCACATAACGAGCACCATGTTGCAACTCTTGCAACTAAAGGGACTTTTCAGCGGACTAGGTCATGAGGATCCTCACGAGCATCTTCAAAACTTTGTAGACGGTGTGAACCATTCTCATTTAAAAACATCTCTCAGTAGTCGTTCCAATTGAGGCTATTCCCTTTCTCGTTGATAGGAGAGGCGTGCAAGTGGATAACTAAGCTACCACTTGAATCCATTACTTCATGGGAGGAGTTGCTAACCGCATTTCAAGTGCCAATTTTCACTCCCTCGAAGATTATGTCACTACGGGATATCATGCAGAGCTTTAAACGTCTAGAAGGAGAGCCTTTGCACGAAACTTGGCCAAGGTTCAAAAAGTTGGTGCTGCAATGCCCAACTCACAGTTTGCCAGACAACGTGCTACTTCAATACTTTTACCGGAGTTTGGATTCGGTAAACAAAGGTGTCGCTGACCAACTCTCGCCTGGAGGCTTAATGCAACAGTCATATACAGTAGCATCCCAACTTTTAGATGGCATGACCACCATTAACAGAGCGTGGTACACTCGTGAGGACCAAGTATCCCCTCTCACATTCAAGCTATCTAAGGAGCAGATTGAAAAAGACAATGAGAGAGACCAAAACATGGCCAAAATTATGACACAACTTGACATTCTATCCAAAAAAAAAGTCATGAAAAGACGAAATTTGAAGCTCTATATAACGAGGAGGTAAATTTTCTAGAAAATCAAGGCGGGGGCTATCTTCACTACCCAAGGCAGGGTGGTAACCAAGGCTGGGCTAGAGACGAAGGCTGGAAGGATAGAGATCGTGAATAGAGGGACCGAAATCCAAACTAGAAAGATGGGGAGAAGGATAGATATGTGCCTCCGCATGAGCGCCAGAAGCCCAATGATTCAGAAGGTGGTAGGTCTGAGGATATGCTCTCGCGTATCCTCAACAAAGTTGAAGGGTCAGACAAAATACTGAAAAAAATGAAAGAAGATGTTTCTACCCTTAGCCAGACCGTCACCTCCCATTCTATTTCAATCAAGCAGTTGGAGACCCAGATGGGTCATATCTCGTCTCACAATAGATCCAGTCGCCGAGTCGCTGAAGGGGTCGGCAAATACGACCTTATCCGCCATTTGACTCAAGACATCATCAACATTGGAGTCTGTAAAACTCGGAGAGCTTTGGAAATTATTGGCGAATCACCGACCATGTCGGTGATCACGATGGAAACCGCCGTTTGGACCCCCCGTAAACTAGAGGTTCTATAAATTTCGGTGAAGAAACTAAATAGTAGGCGTTTCGGCCGAGTGAGTAGGCGAGCTTGACTTATGTCATCGAGTGGGCGAAAACTGGATGGTTTTTGTAAGCCAAAAGTTTAAAAGTTTCAACTTCATTCACTTTTCCTCACTTTTTATCTGTCCAAACTCACACCTGCACTCTAGTTTCTATATTTCTTGGACTTTTAGAGCATATTAGTTGTTGAATTGTGCTCGGACTTGGATTACATTGCCGCTTAGCATTTCAATCCTTTCCTTAGCGACACAAAAGAAATGGCTAGACCGAGAGTAGCTGGAAGAGATATGCCACCCCGACAAACAATGGCGAAAAATTTCAGGAAAAATACGAAGGCGATAGATCCTCCTAGAACAGATAATGAGGGCAAGAAACCCAGTGCAAGCAAGAAAACAAATCACCGAGACCCCACTATACCCTCGTGGAGATGTGGATTCTTAACAGCTATCCACTCCTTTCTGGCGGCTCATGATTTGGACAGTCTTAGTAAGTCAGCTGCCGCTGTTCCTCCTGAGGCGACTTCGGGCACTAATGCCCATATTCAAAGTGACACATCTGGCACTGATGCCCAGACAGATGGAGTGACTTCTTAGACAGGATCCCTTCTTTACCTCCCTCTCTGTCTTTCTTTAATTTTCATTTTGGATATTTTGTCATGTGCATCTGAGGACAAATGCTTTTTAATTGTGGTGGGGTGAGGCCCACACCTTTTGTGTTGATAGTCGTGTTTTGTTTATATTTAGGCTTAGTGCTTAAATTGTGGTTATACTGTTTCTGTAGATGTTTGAGCTTGTGGCTCCTTTTATTTTAAATTGCAAAATAATTTTTTGACCCGTCCGAAAAATATTGCCACCTCTCGTGTGTTGAGTGTGGCAGTTTTTTTTGCAAAATTTAAGTCTTAGTTCTCATCAATACCGATGACTTGAATAGTGCTCTTAATCGAACGAACATGAATGCACAGTTACGACAAGGCCAAATGAAGTTGCATAGACAATATGTGAACTCTTTGCATCTCGTTTTGACTAGCCTATTATTGAATTGAATCTATTTTGATGATCATTGCACACTAGTGACAACGTGGAGTCTTGTTTGACGGTAGTGTCAATGCCTAGTGTGATGAGCTTACTTTGAACCATGCATGATAGATCCTAGAATTTTCCCCATTGGTCCGGTCAACTAAGTGATGCTATCTCTTGATATGATCTTATGAAACTTCTAAGAGTGTGAGCCAGTTTGACATAAACCTCTGTTGTGACCTACCTTGTGAGTGTGTGAACCGCTTTTGAACACCCCTTGAGCCTTACCTTTCTTTGGAAGAAACTTGATGAAATCATAAACTTTCTTTATCCATTACCCATAATCCTCATGAAGTTGTGGTTAGTTGAATAGCCAACTTAGGCCAAAAGCCTAAGTTGGGGTGAGGTGAAAAGATAAAGGCAAGTCAAGAAGTGCAAGGAAAGTCTCCTCTTACCCATGGTGTTGAGTAAAATGGAACCCTTCCATATAAAAAAAAAGCGAAAGAGAAAAAGAGAAAGAAAAAGAAAAAGAATGAAAAAGAAAGTTGTGGAATAAAGTACAAAAGAGATGGGGTTCCCAAACAATACATGGAAAGTGAATAATAGGATGACTTATGAGCACTAAAGATAATGATGAAGGAAAAGGAAAAGAGGTGTTGTTATCACCACATTTCATGAGGATAAAAGTCACTGAGCCTAAATTACCATAACTTTGCACTCTGCCCCATTACAAGCCTTGAAAAGACTTTTTTGATCTTGAGTTAGCTGAAACAAATGTTGATTGGAAAATACTGGCAAACCTATGGGTGAAAGCATGCATTGTCTTCATCTTTGTGAGTGAGCGTTATGCATTTGATTCCGAAG
>NW_006238939.1:1871382-1879576 GCF_000226075.1 Solanum tuberosum | reverse complement strand
TCCTCAAATGGTTATTTTATCTCAATATCTGATGAAAATCCTTAAGTTTCAGGTATTTGAAGTTCGAAGGAAAGTATAGACACTATGTCGCAAAAAGGAATGAAAAGGCTGAAAAGAACGAAGAAATGAAGGCCTAAGGATCGTCGAGTCCACTTGGCGAGTCGCCGAAGGGTCTTACTTCGCCTTTTGTTCCACTGTGCTGAGCCAGGAAGGAAAGGATCAAGTCGGCGTAAAAAGGGAGCAGTCGGCGCATCACCGAGAAGTTCTGTGAATCACTACCATGTTTCCCAATAACCCAGAGCAAGACGATGTTGAATGATGGTGCCAGACGGCGATGAACTACACCAAAAGGTGAATTGCCCAGTTGATTGGCGATTCTAATTAACGACGCCGAATGATCCGCTGTAACACAAATTTGTGAAAACTATAAATACTAATTCGAGTTATAGTTTTATGAGTCGAACAATTATTATAATTTTCATATAGAATAGTATTTTTTTTATATTTTAGATCTAAGTTTGAGAGGGTTTTGAAGACTTGAAGTTCCAAAGGGTTTCATCTTCAAGATTTGGACTTGGGTCTCTTGGATTTTTCAATTTTGGCCTGTATCAAGACTTAAATCTTCATACCGAGATTAATGCAAGCTCAATTTGGTATAAATTTCTATCTCTTATACATGTGTGGCTAATATCCCCAATTCCTGGGGTGTGATTTAACGAATATGGGTTAAAATAATTGTTGGGTCTTGCTTGTTGATAGTTTAATCGTAGTTTAATTGTGATTTCGTTTAGTAGTTGTGGATGAATTTAATGAATTTGTAGTTGCAAATACAAGTTTATTTATGTGTTTTCGGCTTTCTCGAGAGAGAGGTCGTAAAACTAAAACTACTAAATTGATGGCCTGTGTGAGTGGGTCGACATGAGGTTCAGCTCGAGAGAGGGAACCCTAATCCCATGTCCACACACTCAGCTCGAGAGAGTGAGTGGGTTAAGGCGTAGTTTGGTCTTCATGTAGCAAATGGGTGTCCGAGAGGAACACATTTGAAACGGGGTAAGTTGCTCGAGAGAGAGCTTATCCCCCTTAAAGTTTAGCCTATTCACAATTATTCTATGAATCTTCTATCGAAAGCATGTACCCAATAATCTAGCTTAACCCGTATTCCCATCAAATCCCAAGGATCCCCTCTCATTTCTTAGAAATCCTTATTTATTTTGTTGTTTTTACTCACTAGTCACAAAACCCTATTGTTAATTGACACTCTTGTGTCCCCCTCTAATTTACAATGTTTTTAATCGTTAATATCTTTAGCTATGACTAGTTAGAACTAAATTTTATTTTTTTATTAATTCTCAAAACCACTCTCTTGGGGAACGATCCAAACCCTTGGTTGGGTTACTAAACTATTGTACGATCGTAGACACTTGCATCGGAAGGTGTGTCTTGATTACGCAAAAATCAGGGGTCAAAAGATGGTTGTCTCTTAACCCAGCAACGCTTTACCAGGATGGTCCGTGGTGGGACCTATGAATTGTAGGTTTGGCCGTTGGGGAGGGTTCAATAATTATTTTAAAGGGGCTTTTGAGTCTCTTTCTTAATCATTCTAACCAAATACTATGTCTTTTTACCCTTTACTTTAGGCCCTATATAAGTATTTTTACCCCTCAAATTAAATAATTCAATTCATTCTCTCAAATTCCCAAAAACAATAACTCGTTAATTCTCTCAAATATTTCTCTCTCTAAGAAGAAGAAGAAGGCTAGGGTTTCAATGCCGAGCCTCCAAATTCACCATGAATTATAAGCTTTTGGCATCAAGGTATGATAGTATTCACCTATGGAGTCCATTCCTCCATAGGGTTCTTAAATTCTCAAATTTTGCAAAGTAGAATCTCTAATGGAAGTTAGGGTTTTATGCAATCTCATGAGTTCTTTTTAATTATGATCTAATTGATTGTTTTATGTATTTTTATGCATGAATTCAAGTAATTGCATGTTTCAAAGTTGAATTCCCATGAACGCATGTGAATTCCAATTTTTCTAGAATTGATCATATGATGAAGCTTTTGAATCATGAAAAATGAGTTTATGAAGATATGTATGTTCTTTATGAAAATGATTTAAGGATGCTTTGACAGTGAAGAATCAATGTTGTTGTTGGTGAGAAAGGATTTCTCACAAATACATACAAGAAAGATTGTGAAAGGATTTCTCACATAAAGTATTCATAAGGTTGAAAGGATTTCTGACCTAAGATGCATAAAGTTAAGGAGCTATTATAATGATAAGGTAAGCGGCGATTACCCATGCCCTCTAACGATAAGTGAAATAAAAAATACTCATGTCTCATGAATGTTAAGATAAGTTAAAACTAATGACTATTCAGTGAGATTTATGCTTAGCACCAAGTGGAAAAGTGGAAAATACCCATATCCCATAGACTATGTGCCACCATAGGATTGTCTTAGATAGACATTAGCTAGTGGATCTATGTAAGTTAGAAGTTCATGGTCCTTACCTTGGAAAGTAGGACATTCCTTTTTGGTTTGGGGTATACAGCGGATTCCCCGTTATAGCTCACATGGTCTTTATGTCAATTAAAGGTAAATCTCCCACAATAATGAACTAAGGTTTCTTCTAGAAGTATCTCACAAGTGTTTTAAAGATGTTAGCTTGCATTGACCATGTCTTATGATTTATATTTTCTAACACTCTTTATCTCATGATTTAACTTCGTCATTGGATGTCACGAAAAGTCCCTTTTTAGCATGATTTCATACTCTTATATGCATTGATATCATACTTAGTTCATTATTTGTACTAACGCATACTCTTGCTTACAATCATTCCAAATTTAGGGTCCAACACTCTAATTTTGCATCCTCGTGGCTAGGGATCACTCTAGTAGATTGAAGATTATTCAGGCCTCATGTTCTGAGGATCAAACCTTTTATTGGTTATTGTACTTACTTTCTAGTATTGTATGTGATGCATTGGTTACGTTCCAATCACTCTTGATTTACTAGATGGCTTTGAGACTACGTAGACTTCCACTTCATTTTAAAAAAAAACTCATTATGATATAAATTGTCTGTAAACTCTCTTGTTTTTCTATTATCTTGTATGAAGTATGATCAGTGTCTTGTGTAGGGCCTCTTGGGCCCCTATATGCCATGTTACACCTAGGGTATACTTTGGGTTGTGAAAAACTTGGTAATCAGAGCATAAGGTTTAGAAAGGTCCTAGGATGTCTCATAAACCACATCAAGTAGAATCTTGTCCATAAGTGTGAAGTGCACCACACATATGGATGAGAGGCTATAAGATAATTAGGAAACTCCACTTTTTTAATTACTCGAAAGTCATGGATAGAGTTTAACTCTATAATGTCTCTCTCCTAATCCATATCTGATACTTTTCAGGATATGGCCATTTGAAGGGCATATGCTAGAAGGAATGCAGGAGAGAATGTGGAAGGAGAAGCTACTGGAGATCCTCTTTAAGCTCCTCAAGTTCCGGTCGACCCTTTGGCTGAAGTAGTGACTGATGCGGAGTTTAACGCTACTTTACAAGTGCTGGCTCAAGCCAGTAGGGAGGTAGTGGTTCCCATGAACCCAAATGTTTGTATAGTGGATACTAGAGTAAGAGACTTCACTAGAATGAATCCTAATGAGTTTCATTGTTCCAAGGTTGAAGAAGATACCCAAGACTACATTAATGAAGTGTATAAGGTATTGATGATCATGGGAGTGACACTGGTTCTAAAGGTGTAATTGGTTGCGTATTAACTCAAAGGTGTTGCTCAAATATGGTTCAACCAATGAAAAGAAGAGAGGGTGGATGATGTGGGTCCTATTGATTGGGAAAAAATCAAGGTTTCTTTCCTAATAGGTTCTTTCCCGTTGAGATGAGAAAGGCAAAAGTACTTGAATTCATCAACATTCGCCAAGGGAACATTAGTGTGAAGGAATATGATTTTTAGTTCACACAATTGTCTTGATATGCTCCTACTAAGGTTGTCGATCCTAGGGCAAGAATGAGTAAGTTTGTTTCGATTGTGTCCGAATTGGTGGTAAAGGAATGTCGTACTGTCATGCTTATCAGTGATTTGGACATTTTACATCTTATGGTTCATGCTCGAGAAATAGAAGAGGGAAACATAAGAAAAGGTCTAGGCAGGCAAAGAGGGCAAATATGGGTTATGATGATTTTTCGCATTCAAGGTCTGATGGAGATGGTCGTTCCAAATTCCGACAAAGGTTTTCTAGTCAAGGTTCCTCCAATGGTACCATAGGTTCAAAATATGTAGGGTGTATAACGCTAAGCCTTCAGGAGGAAATGGTAGTGGATCTTCATTGTCCACTTGTGCTAAGTGTGAAAGGAAGCACGAGGGTAAACATCTAGTTGGTTCTAATGCATGCTTTGGTTGTTGAAAGACGGATCACAAGATAAGGGATTGCCTCTAAGTTGCTAATAATGAAGGAGATAAACGATAACGAGCTCAACCCTATCCTTTTTCAGATTATAATGGTAATCAAAAGAAAAACTGATTCTATGCACTTCATACTCATCATGAGCAAGAGGTTCTCCTGATGTGGTTATTGGTATATTGAAAGTCTCCTAATTTGATATTTATGCTTTATTTGACCCTGGTTCTACCTTGTCTTTTGTGACACCATATGTGTCCATGAGATTTGATATTCTTACGGATGTATTATTAGATACTTTTTTTTGTCTCTACTCATATTGGTGAATCTATTGTGGCTAATAGTCTATACAAGGTGTCCCACCTCCTTATCCCATAGAGTCTCTCATTTTGTTCTTATAGAGCTTGATATTCTAGAGAGTGATGTTATCCTTGGTACTGATTGGTTGCATTCATGTTATGCTTCTATTAATTGTAGAACCCTAGTAGTTATGTGTCAGTTTCCCAATGAGCCTATCCTAGATTGGAAAGAGGGAAATTTTATGGAAAGATCGGTTTGTTTTTTATCTATAGCTAGATAGATGATTTCTAAGGGTTGCATATACCATCTAGTTATGGTGAGGGATATGGATTCTCAAACCCCTACGCTGGAGTCAGTCCCCATTGTTAATGAGTTTGCAGAAGTATTTCTTGATGATTTACCCAGTGTTCCTCCCAAAATTGAAATGGACTTCGATATTGACGTACCCCGACATATGCAACCTATCTCTATCCCTCTTTACCGAATGGCTTTGACAAAACTTAAGGAATTAAATGAGCAATTGAAAGATTTGTTGGATAAATGTTTCATCTCTCCATGGTGTGCTCTAATTTATTTGTTTGAAAGAAATATGGTTCACTCCATATATGTATTGACTATCGGCAATTAAACAAGGTTACAACTAAGAACAAATATCCTCATAGATGATTTGTTTGATAAACTTCAAGGAGCAAGTTATTTCTCTAAGATTGATTTTTGGTTGGGTTATCACCAATTGAGGGTGAAAGAAGATGACATTTCGAAGATGGCTTTTAAAACTCGGTATGGTCATTATGAGTTTTTGGTAATGTAGTTTAGTTTGACTAATGATCCAGCCGCATTTATGGATTTGATGAATATGGTTTTTAGACAATACCTTTATATGTTCGTGATTGTGTTTACTAGTGATATTTTTATCTACTCAAGGAGGGAGGGCGAACACACTGATCATTTGAGGATTGTGTTGCAAGTCCTCAAGGACCAAAAAAATCTTTGCAAATTTAGTAAATGCGAGTTTTGGCTAAGGTCTGTGGCTTTTCTTGGTCACAATGTTTTTGGTAAGGGTATTAACATAGATCCTAATGAGACAGATGCAGTTAAGAGTTGGCGTACACTTCTATCCCCTTCAGGTATTAGGAGTTTCTTGGGTTTGTCTGGTTATTATAGAATGTTTGTAGAAGAGTTTTCTTCGATTACCTCTCTATTGCTGACATTTACCTGAAAAAAGGCTAAGTTCATATGGTTAGAATCGTACGAGAAGAGTTTCCAAAAATTGAAAGGTAGACTTACTTTCGCTCCAGTGTTGACTTTACCTTAAGGAACCGATGGGTTTGTTGTTTATTGTGATGCTTCAAAAATCAAGTGTGTCTTTATGAAAAATGTGAAAGTCATTGCCTATGCTTCAAGACAACTTAATATTCATGAAAGGAACTATCCTACACATTATTTAGAACTAGTAGCAGTTGTGTTTGCTTTAAAGATTTTGAGGCATTACTTATATGGTATACATGTCAATGTCTGTACTAATCACAAGAGATTGCAATATGCATTATACCAGAAAGATCTAAATCTTTGCCAAAGAAGGTGTCTTGAGTTACTAAAAGGTTATGATATTAGTGTTCTTTATCATCCTGGTAAGGCGAATGTGGTGGCTGATGATCTTAGTAGGGTTTAAATGGGTAGCATTGCTCATATTGAGGAAGATAAGAAAGAGTTGATTCGAGATATTCATAGATTTGACCGATTGGGTGTTCGATTAGTTAACTTTACCAAAGGTTGTGTTATGGTTCACAATGGTTTAGAATCGTATTTTGTGGTGGATGTGGAAGCCAAGCAAGTTCTTGATCCGATTTTTGTTGAATTAAAGAAAGAGGTTCTTAAAAAGTCCATAGAGGTTTTCTCCCAAGGGGGAGATGGTGTGCATCAATATCAATGTCGTTTGTGTGTTCCTAATGTTAATGACTTTAGAGAACATATCTTGTGAGAAGCCCATATCTCTCGATAATACATTCACCCGGGAGCCACCAAGATGTACCGTGAATTGCGGGTGGTCTATTGGTGGAATGGGATGAAGAAGGATATTACGAAATTTGTGGCTAAGTGTCCTAATTGTCAACAAGTGAAGTTTAACATCAAAAGCCGGGAGTTTTATCCCAAGATATTATCATTCCTACTTTGAAGTGGGAACACTTGAATATGGACTTCATTGTTCGTTTACCATGCACCCCGCGACAACTAGAATCAATTTTTGCTATTGTAGATTGAATCATGAAATCGACTCATTTCCTTCCCGTCAAGATTTCTTATTCAGTTTAGCACTATGCTAATTTGTATTTGAGGGAAGCGGTTAGGTTGCATGGAGTGCCCCTATCCATTATCTCCGATCGTGGTACCCAATAGACTTCTCAGTTTTGGAAATCTTTCAAAAAGGGGTTTGGTACTCGTTTTAATCTTAGTACAACCTTTCATCCTCAAACCTATGGGTAAGAGGAGAATAATATCCAAACTTTAGAAGATCTGTTAAGAGCTTGTGTAATTGACTTCAAGGGTAATTGGGATGATCACTTGCCGTTGATTGAATTTGCGTATAATAATAGCTATCGCTCAAGTATTGGTGTGGCTCCATTTGAGGCTCTATATGGTTGGAGGTATAGATCTCCTATAGGTTTGATTAAAGTGGGTGAAGTCACTTTGATAGGTCCCGAGTTAGTCCACGAGGCTATGGAAAAGTTTGGCTCATTATAGAAAGGTTGAAATGGACTCAAAGTTGGCAATAGTCCTCTGCTGGTATTAGAAGGAGAGACCTTGAGTTTGATGTTCATGATTGGTTCTACTTGAAGATTTCACCCATGAAGGGTATGATATTTGGGAAGAAAGGGAAGCTTGGTCCCCGTTATGTTGGCCCATATCCGATTTTGCGGTGTAATGGTGAAGTTGCTTATGAACTTGATTTGGCTAATGTCCTGGCACTGGTGCATCCAGTTTTCCATGTCTCCTTATTAAAGAAATGTGTTGGAGGCGTGGCATCCATAGTTTCGTTAGAAGGTTTGGGAGTCAAGGAGAATCTTTGTTATGAAGAAGTTCCGATTGAGATTTTAGACCGGCAAGTTTGGCAGTTGAGAAACAAAGAGGGTGCTTCCTTGAAGCTTCTTTGAAGGAATCAGTTAGTTGAGGGTGCTACGTGGGAGGTAGCCGCCGATATGATGTCACGCTATCCTTATCTCCTTCCCTCTATCCCTACTCTTGCTTGAGGTATTCATTCCTTTATGGTTTACTCTTTTGGTTTCATGTGTTTTAGGCATTCCCACGATTTCCTCATTTATGCTTGTTCATGAAAAACTTGATTTTGAGAAAATGAGTAACCTGATTGATATCTTTATGTAAATGTGAATTTGAGTATGAGTTGCATATGGACTTCATCAAATGATGTTTTGAACATGTTTTAGCTTAGCGTTTATGTTTCAAGGATATAAT
>NW_006238939.1:1822762-1870950 GCF_000226075.1 Solanum tuberosum | reverse complement strand
TAAAACCTTTGCATAAAAAACTAAAGAAAGATGTAGAATATTATTTTGACAAAAAGGATCAAGAACAAATTCAAAAAATAAAATTATTATGTAAGAATTTACCTAAATTATATTTTCCAGACGAAAATAAAAAATTTATATACATATTAGAATCAGATGCAAGTGAAATAAGTTATGGAGGAGTATTAAAATACAAATATGAAAGAAAAAATAGAGCATCATTGTAGATATTACTCAGGCACATTTACAAATCCCGAAATAAAATGGGAAATAAATAGAAAAGAATTATATGCTCTATATAAATGTTTATTAGCTTTTGAACCATATATCGTCTATAACAAGTTCATTGTAAGGACAGATAATACGCAGGTAAAATGGTGGATCACAAGGAAGATACAAGATTCAGTAACAACAAAAGAAATACGAAGACTAGTATTAAATATACAGAATTTTACATTTACAATAGAAGTGATAAGTAGTAACAAAAATGTCATTGCAGATTATATTTCAAGACAAAGCCACACAAACGGATCTAGACAAAGAAAATACTATTGAAAAGATACTCGATACTATGACATTGCTTTGTACAAATATGACATCGCTTTGTACAAAAGTAGATAGCCTGGATAAAGAGCTACAACAAATGAAAAGTCAGCAGCATGACAATAAATATGCGGAGCTAAGTCAATCGGAAGACTTGAAAATTCCAGAGCTAGAAGGTGACGATGGGAAACACCGAAAAACCCAAACTAACAATTTGTTACATGCAGCTACAGGAAGCACCTCCACAACAAAGGAAGAAAACAAAACTAGATATGTCAATACAAACATGAACAAAATATTCGAAAAACCATTCACACCAAAAGCCCAAAAAGACCCAGTTTTCATACCACCTCAGATAAATACCTACAAAGAAAGTCTAGGACAAAATAAAAAGACTTATAACCATATAACCAGAGCTTACATAAAATATATCCATAAAATACAAACCTTTTTAAACCAAAATCCTAGATCCAAAAATACAAAAAACCCCAATGAAGACTATATTACCCAAAACCTACAAGGATATAACAAATTGATTGCACAACCAGGAACTAGTACAAATCTAATAGGAACTTGCTATCACTATGGATTACTAAGTACGGTATATACCATAACAGGAGACGAGATATCAACCATCCCAGAGCTACACAAAGCATTTATGCATTATAAAAGGATAACTAAAGGAACACTGTTCTATATAAAATTTTATTCAACACTAGCCGAGATATTATATGATGAAATCAAACCTATTATACAAGTGATAAAGATCGGATTGACAAGAGAAATGATAATACCAGAAAAAATAGAGAAGCAAGAAGAAATTCAAAAGATAGAAATACCAGAATTTTATGCAAGAAAAAGAGTTATTGGAATAGCTACAATATTAAATGAATTATCAACTAATTATTTAAGTGGAAATTTCGTATGGAGTTATTATGCCAGAGAACAAACTATGATATATTCATATTCTAGAGAAACGAGAGAAGTAGATATGGAAGAAATACGTCAGTGAATATTAAGTCTACTAAAACCAAAACAACAACCAACTACAAGAGCTATACGACGAAGTTTTATTTCACCAGAGATAATGGCAAATTATTGCAGAACTATTGGACACAAATACCCAGACCATCAATGCTCAAAATGCTATGGTGAAGATAATGTAATACCAGCTGTCAATCTAGAATAAAGAAGCCGACAAGATAGAGGAACAAGATAAAAAGAAGAAGAAAGGATTTATGTAAAGAAATAGATAGTGGAAAACTTTATGTAAAGTAGTGAGCAACGTGTACATTACTATAGAAGTTAGTGGAACTTTATGTAAAGTAGTGTAACTATAGTTTGTGTAAAGTAACTATAGTATAGATTAAAGTAACTATAGTAGAGTTACTTATAGTTGTATATATAGTAGAGCCAGAAGGCAACATAAGGCAAGACTTTTTACACAGAAAGCAAAGCCTCATGTATACAAAATATTCTCTCAATAAAAATATAAGTTTCAAGCTAAGCTATGAAATATTGCAGATACTACACAGGTACACATATTCATGATTATGCATAGCTAAATATATTAATTCCTGAATATCATAGAATTGATAGAATAAATTTATATTAGTTATTGTATACTAGAATTATTATCAAATGTTTTCCAGTTTGTTAACATGAGGAAAGAAAGGAAATCTTCCAGACTATGCCATCCTAAAGTTGAAACCATAGGCAAGAGAAGCCGTGAGGGGAGTAAACGTAGTTGAGGCGCTGTTAGGAAGAGAGTACATTTGAAAGTACGATGTTAACAGTGACAAGAAAACATGATGAAAATAATCTAGTTTATAGTAATCTAATATAAATAATATTCGTCAGGACTATGATATAAGGGAATTATGTTAAAAAATTGTTATGTCTAATTTACATGATGAAATGATATTATCATATAAAACATTGATCCTGTATATACTTAAGGATATAGAAATCATTGACCTAAAAAGGATAATATGGGAAAAGATATTTGAAGAAGAAGAAGAATTAAATCAGATATGGTATGAAATGGAACGAAATAAATAGAATAAATAATGAAATCATAGACTTTAATCTAAGTGATTTAGAAATTCAATACTCAGATTAATGATCAATCAAGAATACTTAGAATATTGGCACCAAACCGTAGTAGATATTACTTTATTAGGAAATCTAATAAAAGAAAATATAGAAGCATTCCAACAAACTCACGACATAGAAAACATAGAATTTATGTTAGAAAATATAAAAGAAATTATAAGATTAATACCCCTAGAAAAAATGTATTATGAACGAATCAATCAATAATGAAAGGGGAAAGGACCCCCCCAAAATTGGTATCAGAGCTAATGAATAATAAAGAGAATCATAAGTACGAATTAATTAGAACAGTAATTAAAAACCGACAAGAATTAAAATATAGACAAGAAAGACTTCAACATAATATATATGCAGGAGTATGTCAAAAATCTTTGCTAGCACAAAGAAAATATTATAGAAAATCCTTTTGAACAAATTGTTACAGTAATAGATAATAATGATTATAGTTACAAAGAAATAAACATAGAAGAAGACCTAGAAATAGTAAGTGATAGGATAAGTACATCAAAAAGAATAAAAAACATAGACACGTCCCAACTCTCAAGAAAATTAGTTGAATATCAAAGGATAAAAGAAATTGAACCATATCACTACTATATAACTGGAATAATAGAACAAAGAAAGCATATTATCTTAATAAATACTGGACAAGAAGAAAATTATATACCAAGAGACTTAGTATCGGAATGATGTCCAGATTCTGTATGATGTCCAGAATCTCATTCGACGATGAATGTTCCCAAGGAAAAGATAATGTAACTCCTCAAATTTTGAAAGATTGGAAAATTGCAGCTTTTCTACAACTGGTGCAAGAACCAAGAAAACCACTGACGGTCCATGGAATGACACATGGACCATAGGTGGGACCATGGTCTATAACTCCATAGTTTTTTAAAAATGCCTAGTCCTAGTACTTTTATACGTCTCACCAGGCCGGTCTGTCATCCAATGCACGAGTAGTAGGTAGGTCTCGTGGGTGAGTCCATAATTATAGAAATTTTAGAATCAAAAGATGGAACCCACGACTGTGGTGTACAGTCTTTAGGTTAACCCACATTTCGTACATGGTGTCAAGTTGTTGGGGATCCATAGATGGTGGTCTCTGAACCCACCAACGCCCAACCAGGATGGTCCATGGTTGGACCTACAGACCATAGGTCAACCCATTAGTGAGGGTTCAACAATTATTTTAAATGGGATTTTGGGCCTTTTCCTATTTATTCTAACCAAATACAATGTCATTTTACCCTTTACCCCAGGCCCTTTACCTCTCAAATTAACCAATTCAATTCATTCTCTCAAATTCCTAAAATAAGAACATGTTCATCCTCTCAAATATTTCTCTCTCTAAGAAGAAGGAGGAGGCTAGGGTTTCAAGGTCGGCCCTCCAAATTTATCATTGAGTGTAAGATTTTGGCATCAAGGTATGGAGTCCTTTCCTCCATAGGGTTCCTAAATTCTCAAATTTTGCAAAGTAGAATCTCCAATGGAAGTTAGAGTTTTAACTCAATCTCATGAGTTCTTTTCAATTATGATATAATTGTTTGTTTTATGTACTTTTATACATGAATTGAAGTAATGACATGTTTCTAAGTTGAATTCCCATGAACCCATGATAACTCTACGTTTTCTAGAATTGATCATATAATGAAGCTTTTGAATCATGAAAGATGAGTTTATGAAGATATGTATGTTCTTTATTAAATTGATGAAAATGATTTAAGGATGCTTTGAGAGTGAAGTATTAATGTTGTTGTTATTGTGAAAAGATTTCTCACATATACATAAATGCATGATTGTGGAAGGATTTCTCACATAATGTATTTATAAGGTTGAAAGGTTTTCTCACCTAAGATGAATCAATTTTCCAATGATAAGGAAAACATCGATTACTCATTCCTTCTAACGATAAGACAAGCGACAATACCCATGTCTCATGAATGTTAAGATAAGTTAAGACTAATGACTATTTCGTGGGATTTATGCTTAGCACTAAGTCAAGAAGTGGTGAATACCCATGTCCCATAAACTGTGTTCCACCATATGGTTGTCTTAGGTAGGCAATAGCTAGTGGATCCACGTAAGCTAGAAGTTCATGGTCCTTACCTTGTCAAGTAGTACACCCCTTTTCAATTTTGTGTAGACACTAGATTCTATGTTCTAGCTACATGGTCTCTATTTCGTTTAAATGTAATGTCCAACAATAATGAACTAAGATAGACTTACTTCCGCTTCACTGTTGACTTTACCGGAAGGAACTGATGGATTTGTTGTTTATTCTGATGCTTCACAAATTGGATTGGGATGTGTGCTTATGCAAAATGGGAAAGTCATTTCCTATGCTTCAAGGAAACTTAATATTAAGGAAATGAATTATCCTACCCATGACCTTGAACTAGCGGCAATTGTGTTTACTCTAAAGATTTGGGTTAGAAACTAATATATGTTAGAGAGATTTAAATATTATCACATCTTAAGCAACAAGATTGTGTAAAATAAATTTTACACCATCTATCCATAGAGTATACACCTTTTTTTTTCATAAAGCGATCTCGATTTGAATCTTTTTCTATATAGACATTTTCAATACTTTATGAACAAGGGAGTTGATAGGTTAATTTCTCTGCACTGACGGTGATTTTTTTTTATATATAATAGTATATGCTTGAGTGATAAATAATTTTACTTAATATGATATTAATTTCTATGTAAAATAAATGTTTTAAGAAATTTATTATAACAAGTGAAAAAGATGTTGTAACAAACGTTCGATATTATTTTTGTTTTGTCTATATGTTGAGGATTTACATGTCCCCTAGTTATTGCTTGAGCAAAAGGAAGGAATCAGTTGAGGAACAATCACATGATGCTACGGAGGTACATATGTTTTTATCTTTTAATATGTATAAACTATGATAGAGAACTGGTGATATATTGCTCTATGTTTTTTTAGCTAATATTGCTCTATGTTTTTTTCTTTTTGTGAGCAGGAGGCTAAATTGGGATAGTATGGATGTAATCAGGAGTTTGGATATGATGTATCCTAGTTGAATTTGTAATGTCCCATTTCTTGTGAATTTGCTTTTAATTATGAAATTACAATTTTACCAATCCTCTTATTGTCTCATGCTTAGTTTGTGTTGCGAAAATGTTTAGTGTTGTGACCAATGCGTGTTTTTTTGGGATTTTAATCCTTTTGAGTTTAGTATTATTGGTATGGTCGACTTTGGTCAATATTTTGAGTTTAAAGCATCGGATGGAGACCCTGTCAGTTTCATTCGAAAATGTTTAGTATTGTGACCAATGCGTGTTTTTTTGGGATTTTAATCCTTTTTAGTTTTGTATTATTGGTATGGTCGACTTTGGTCAATATTTTGAGTTTAAAGCATCGGATGGAAACCCTGTTAGTTTCATTATGTTTGGAACATCGATTTTGAGATAGAAAGATGGATGGTAAGGTTTTTGAGGCCTTCGGTTGAAATTTTGGAGTTTGGGTGAGAAGCTAAGTTTTAAGACTGAAAAGATTTCGGTGTGGGATAGACACACCAGATTCCATGTTATAGCGTTCATGGCTTATGTCATTTAATGGAAAACTTCCCACAATAATGAACTAAGGTTACTTCTACAAGTATATCACCTATGTTTAAAATATGTTTAAGTTGCATTGAACATGTATGACTCACGCTTTCTAACATGTTATTTTATGATTTAGCTTGGTTATTGCATTTCATGTAAATTCCTTCCTAGAATGATTACATAAATTTTATGCAATGCTATCATACTTAGTATATTCCATGTACTAACGCATACTCTTGCCTACATTGTTTCACAAATGTAGGGTCTGACGCTCCTACCTCCCATACCTGTGGCTAGTGATCCCTTTTTGACAATGAAGATTTGTGAGTCCTCATGTTTCGTGGACTGAGTCTCTTTATTGCTTTCATGTCTTTTAATTTTAGATTTTTTATGTGATGTATAGGTTATGTCCCAATCACTCATATGATGACTCATATGGCTTGAGACTTATGTTTGACTTTCGCTAATTTTTTCAAACTCTTTATGATATAAGAATGTTTTTTGAACTCTTTAATATTCTATTATTCTTTATATATGTATAGGGTCACCGGGGTCCTATACAACATATTACCACTAGGGTGTACTTTGGATCTTGTAAAACATGATATTTAGAGCAAATGGTTTAGAAAGGTTGCAGGAAGTCTCTAAGACTTGTCGAGTAGAGTCTTGTTCATGAGTGTGAAGCGTTCCATATTTATGAATGAGAAGCTATAATACGTTTTGTAATTTCTACTTCTTTCATTACTCTAAAATCGTGTGATAGAGCATGCTCTATATGTCCTTCTCCTAATCCCTATCTAATTCTTCTTGGGATATGGCCCCTCAAAAATCATACGTTAGGAGGAATTTGAATAAAATTGTGGGACCACAAGATCCTCAGGCTCCTTAAGTTATGGCCAACCCTTTGTCCGAACAAGTGACTAATCCGGAGTTTAGGGATAATTTTCATGTGTTGGCCCAAGCCATGACGACTAAACCCAATAGGTAAGTCGGGATTACCATAAACCCAAATGTTGGTACAGTGGCAACTAGAGTAAAGGACTTCACTAGAATGAATCCTCCAGAGTTTGATGGTTCCAAGGTTGAGGAAGATCCTTGTAACAACTCTCAAAATGAAGTAGGATAAAGTAGAGCCTCACATGGGTTTTATGCATTAATAACTTGTTAAAATAAGGAAGAATAACCTTTTAGTCAGTTTTAAAGAGTATGGAAGTCAAACGTCAAGGGACGACCAAGACGTTCGGAAACTAATCTTTTACGTGTTGGCGTGTTCTAGTATGTTGTACATGTTTTTTATGTGTTTTTTGCAGTCTAAAGTCAGTGGAGGTGACTCTAGTGTCTTAATATATGTTCATAGGGTCAAAACGTTCGAGTACGATGCCCCGGGGCCACCCTAAGGGACCCGGAGGAGGACCCCAACCCTTGGCCAAACAAGCTGCCAAGGTAGCTTGCAAAATGTGCATGGAGGGAGCATATCCATGTCGCGGACTAGCTCCACCAAGGGCCAAAAGTTTGGTATGCATCGCGGACTTGCGACAGACTCTTCGGTCTCGAAATTTAATTTCCAGAAACTTGTGGGAACACCTCCGCATCGCGGACTTGTTTCCCGACGAAATCTGCGAAAATAAAACTCAAGTTTGACTTGTTTTAAAGGTACAAATAAGTGAGGGGTAGTTTGGGTACTTTGGAGAATTATTATAAACGGTTATTCTACCTATTGTAGGGTATTTTAAGTGGTCAAAACCCCAAGACTTAGAATTAGACCTCATTATCAATTGAATCTTCCCTCTCAAATAAATTCTCTCTCTAGAACTCCATGGAAGACATTGATGAAGCTTCAAGCTAGGGGATGGGTTCCTACTGATTTCTCCTTCAAATTCCTAGAAAATTAATAATAAAGGTATGGGGATTTTATCTTTGATTCTCCTTTCAATCAAAGAGCCAAATCAAAGTGATTTCAATGTTTTTCAAAAACCCTAAAAAACCCAATTTCAATTCTAGCTTGGGTTCTTGCATGAAAGTATTTCAAATGATGATTTATGTTGATATTGATGGTTTTAAGATCAAAAACTCCATGAACCCTTGCATATCTTGAAATCCTAATTTTTGGGTCTAAAGTGGGTCTATTTATTATAGCTAATAATGTGATATTAATGTGTAGATTGTTATGGGCTATTGATTTATGTATGGTTATGTATTGAATTATGAGTATTTGATGGTCAATTGAGTTATATTGGATGTTGACCTTGAATGGGCAATTGTGACCTAAGGTTTATGACGATGATGAAGTTGTGAATAAATTATTGATTCTAGTATTTTATATATATGTTGTAGATGTTAGAATTGTGAGGTTTGATCCCTTTGAAAGTGGGGAGGTGTTTACTTTATAAGCATGTTGTGATTATGGCCTTGTAGGCAAAGTTGGATGATTGTTGTTTTGAGTAATGTTGATTATGTGAAGGTAATATGATATGATGTGAATTTGTGTATGGTCCAATAGTATGAAAGGTGACCTTGTGTAGAGACTTTACGTGTTATGCTTGGTTGTTGTCTTCGTTGAATGACTTATAATGAAGGTGAGGTTAGGATAGACTATGTTTACCTACTCTCACACCTAGTGATGAATGATTGAAAAAAAGTGAGAATGAATGAAAAAAATGGGAGTTAATGCTAATGAATGAAAGTTGGGTCTATTGTAAGGATAGTCTCATAAAGTACTCCTTTAAATGAATGGGGTTCCTAGATGAAAGGTTTCCTCATCTTTGAATCCAAGAGCTTCCTTAATGAATGAATGAGGGTTAGGACGAGTATTCATTCGTGAGTTTAGATGAGAATACTTAGTAGCAATCCTTATACCTAAATGAATGAATGTTGGGTTAGGATGAGTACTCCTTCGTGAGTTGAGATAAGAGTACTTAGTAGCAATCCTTATCTCTAAATGAATGAATGAAATGAATTTCCAAACTCCGTGGAGGAGTAATGTCTATCACCGAGAGGATATGAAGATGGGTGGATACTCCTTCGTTAGTTGAGATGTGAGTATTTAGTAGCAACTCTTAAGATGGGTGATCCTTCGTGAGTTGAGATGAGAGTACCTAGAAGCAATCCTTCTATCCCTTAACTATGTGCCCACATAGGACTAGCTAGTGGTCTCTACCACGTAAAGGCTAAAAGAATGACCCTACCTTAAGCAAGTAGGGATCTTTCATCCGGTAAGGGTATTACCGGGATTCCATGTCAAGCTCCATGGTCTATGTCAGTTAAGGCTCTTCCCCCACATTAATGAATGAATAAACTAGGGTCTCTTAAGGGTGTACTACTTAGGATAGGTGGTGGAATGGGACATCACCTAGACATTGCACAAGTAGACATTTAAGGGAGATCTTGGTGTGTCTTAGTAATGATAATGAATGAATGAGTCTTATTGGGCTAATTAATGAAAGTGTTAGTCTTTGAGCACGTTAATATGAATGTAAGTGCTTATGTTGAATTGAATGTATGTGATGATCTTATGTCATTAGTGAATGAAGTTGTCTAAATGCATTAAGTTGAAAGAATGATTTATGTTGAGATGTGAATGAAGCTTGTCTTGTGTAGCCTTAAGGATCACTTGGGTGTGGTATGGAGAGGTAGCATGGGCTGCCTCACAATGTCTTACTTAGGCTAGTCTTGGGATGACAGTTGATGAGTGTTCTAGCTTTATGAAGTGACTTGTTGGCTTATGTGTTTATATGTCTTATGCGATTAATTGGTGAAGGTTGAGGTATGCATGTTAAGTGCACTTTGTGTGACCTTAAGGTGGTGCCTTAGTGTAGGTGATGGTATGGGACGTTGCCCATAAATTGCACAAAGGTATTGCTTAAGGATTACTTAAGGTGGAGGTCTAAGGCAAGAAGGTAAAGGTAAATGGGTTATGTATGTTTATGATGTATTGTGAAGCATATGACTTTGTATTGTTGGTTGTGACTTGTAAGGTGCCTATTATGTTGATGTTCATGAGATTTTATCAAAATGGCATGAAAGCGTAACTTCCTCACAAATGTCCTTTTTAGCATGTTTTGCATATCCTCATACTTAGTGCATGTGTTGTACTAACCCCTTTCTTCTATTTTACTACAAGTGTAGGTTGTGGTAACTAGGGAGGAGATTGTGCTTTGGAGTTGCTTGGATTGCTTCACTCTTCCAAGTCTTTGGTATGTCCTCAAGATTCGAGGACTATGTTTAGAAGTTTCTTAGTCATTGTAATAGACACTTAAGATTCATTTCATTTGTAAAGGGCCATGTCCCTTAGTACGTTTTAAGTTCTTGTCTAACATTGGCTAAAGAGACTTAGTAGTTCCGCTTGCGTATTGATGTTTTCAAATGTTGATGACTCTTGAAGTCTTATGGTTTTATTGAATAAAAATTGTAAATTCTTAGTGATTTTTATGATCTATGCGATGAATGAATGCTAAGGCTTGTATAAGACCTCCGAGAGGTCGAATACGCATGTAACGGCTAAGGGGTGCTCTCGGGTTGTTACAATCCTCAAGAGTTCATTGTTAAAGTGTATAAGGTATTGATGATTATGGGAGTGTCGCCTGTGGAAAAGATAGAATTGGCTGCTTATCAACTTAAAGGTGTTGGTCAAGTTTGGTTCAACCAATGGAAAGAAGAGAGGGTGGTTGATGCGGGTCCTCTTGATTGGGAAAAGTTTAAGGTCATTTTCCTTGATAGGTTCTTTCCCCTTGATATGAAGGAGGCAAAGGTACTTGAATTCATCAACCTTCATCAAGGAAATGTGAGGGTGAAGGAATATAATTTGAAGTTCACACAATTGTGTAGGTATGCTCCTACCATAGTTGGCGACCGTATGGCAAGGATGAGTAAGTTTGTTTCGGGAGTGTCCGAGATGGTAGTCAAAGAATGTCATACCTCCATGCTCATCAATGATATGGACATTTCTCGTCTAATGGTGCATACTCAAAAAATAGAAGAAGATAAACTTAAGGAAAAGTCTAGGGAATCGAAGAGGGCCAAAATCGGTGAAGGTGACTTTTCACATCCAAGGTTTGATGGACGTGGTCATTCTAAATGCCGACAAAGTTTTTCCAATCAAGGTTCCCCCAATGCTCCTCCTAAATTCAACAAAGATAGGGTGTCTAACCCTAAGCCCCAAGGAGGAAATGGTGGTGGATCTTCATCAGCTACTTGTGTTAAATGTGGAAGGAAGCATGAGGGTAAATGCTTAGTTGGTATGGATGATTCCTTTGGTTGTGGTAAGAGTGGTAATAAGATAAGGGATTTTCCATCACTTAAGGCTAAGGTAAGAGAAGGTAGGAAAGTTCCACCTTGTGGTTCGGGTTCAAGTGCTCCAAAGCAAAGTAGATTTTATGCACTTCAAACTTGTCATAGGCAAGAGGGTTCTCCTTATGTGATTTCTGGTATGTTGAAAGTCTTTCATCTATAATGATGCCTTACTTGATCCAGGTGCTACCTTATATTTTGTGACATCATATGTTTCTATGATGTTTGATATTTTTTTGGATTTTTTGTTAGACCCATTTTCTGTCTCTACTCCTATTGGTTAACCTATTGTGGCTAAAAAAGTCAATAGAAATTGTCCCGTGTCCTTATCCCATAGAGTAACTCATGTTGATCTTATAGACTTGATATGTTAGATTTTGATGTTATTTTTGGTATGGATTGACTTCATTCATGTTATGCTTCTACTGATTGCATAACCCGAGTAGTCAAGTTTCAGTTTCCAAGTGAACTTATCCTAAAGTGGAGAGGGCGAAAATATACGCCTAAGAGTAAGTTTGTTTCTTGTCTTAAAGCTAGAAAGATGATTTCTAAGGGTTACATATACCATCTAGTTCGGCTGAGGGATATGGATTTTGAAACCCCTACTTTTGTTTCGGTCCCCATCGTTAATGAGTTTCCGGTGTTTCCCAATGATCTACCTAGTGTTTCTGCCAAAAGGGAAATAGACTTCTGTATTGACCTACTCCCAGATATGCAACCTGTCTCTTTGCCTCCTTCTGGAATGGCTCTGGCAGAATTTATGGAATTCAAGAAGGAATTGAAAAGCTTGTTAGATAAGGCCTTCATCTGACCGTGTATTTCACCATGGCGTGCTCCAATTTTGTTCGTTCAGAAGAAAGATTGATCATTTCGTATGTGTATCGACTACCGTCAGTTGAACAAGGTTACCATTAAGAACAAATTTCCTCTTCTAAGGATATCTGATTTGTTTGATCAACTACAAGGACTAAGTTACCTCTCTATGATTAACCTCCGATTGGGTTATCACTAATGAAGGGTGAAAGAATATGACATTCCGGAAATGTCTTTTCAAACTTGATATGGTCATTGTGAGTTTTTGGTGTGTCCTTTGACTTGACTACTACTTCGGCTGCATTTATGGATTTGATGAATAAGGTGTTTAGACAATACCTGGAAATCTTTGTGATTGTGTTCATCGATGATATCTTGGTTTACTTAAGGAGTCAGGTTAAGTATACCGATCATTTGAGGATTGTGCTGCAAGTACTCAAGGACCAACAACTCTTTGCAAATTTTAGTAAGTGCTAGTTAAGATCTGTGGCTTTCATTGGTTACATTGTTTCCAGAAAAGGTATTCAGGTAGATTCTAAGAAGACAAATGTGGTTAATTGTTTTCCTAGAACTCCCCCCTTCAAATATTAGAACAATCTTGGGTTTAGCCGGTTATTATAGAAGGTTTGTGGAAGGATTTTCTTCAATTTCCTCTCCATTGACGATATTGATCCAAAAGAAAGTCAAATTCTTATGGTTGGAAGGTTGTGAAAAGAGTTTTCAGGAATTGAAAGATAGACGTACTTCCGCTCCGGTGTTGACTTTACCGGAAGGAACCGATGGGTTTGTGGTTTATTGTGATGCTGCAAGAATTGGGTTAGGATGTGTTCTTATGAAAATATGAATGTTATTGCCTATGCTTCAAGGCAACTTAAGATTCACGAAAAAAATTACCCTACACATGATATAGAACAAGAAGCAGTTGTTTTTGCCTTAAATATTTGGAGGAATTATTTATATGGTGTTTATTTTGATGTCTTTAACGACCACAAAAGCTTGCAATATGTATTCAAACAAGAAGATCTAAATCTTTGCCAAAGAAGGTGGCTTGAGTTACTAAAGAATTATTACATGAGTGTTCTCTTTCACCTCGAAAAGTGAATGTGGTGGTGGATTCTCTTAGTCGGTTATCAATGGGTTTTGTTGCTCATATTGAGGATTGTAAGAAGACGTCGGTTCGAGATGTTCACAAATTCGCCGATTGGGTGTTCGATTAGTCACTCCACTAAAGGGGGTGTTAAGGTTCATGAAGATTCAAAATCCTCTGTTGTGTTAGATGTGAAGGCCAAGAAAGGACTTGATCCAAATTTGGTTGAATTGAAGGAAAAGGTGCTTAACAAGTTCGTTGAAGCTTTCTCCCAAGGGGGAGATGGTGTGCTTAGATATCACAGTCGTTTGTTGTCACGACCTAGGGGTACCCCTAGATGTAACATGACGTACTCAACGCTGAAGGGGTTTCATACAGGCCCTTAGCATATCATAACATAAGATAAAAGAAATGATGCGGAATTAAAACTTTTTACAATCGAAGTCTTTTCATAAAAACCAAATGGAAGTCTAGACATCGTCTCAGTAAACCATCTAATACAATCAAATATCAATAAGGGTCACAACCCTTTACAACATAGTCTCAAAAGAGAATGCAAGAAAGAAACTAGAAATGAACAACTTTCATCCTCGAATCATGAGGACTCACAAAAAACGTGGAGAATAGTCAATCCAAGATTTGATCAAGAAGGAAACACATCTCAACAACCGGGTCCTACACTTATAGAAAACATAGAAAAATATGGGTTAGTACAAAATTGAATCAAGTATGGAAGCCATGCCATGAAATCCTTAAAACATGCAAAAAGGGACATTTTAGTTGAAACCATGCAATTTATAAAACTTAAGAGCCATAATGCACATTAGTGTAAATACATAAGTCAAACCATTTCATAAGCAATCCTAAGCTATACTTGTGCAATGCATAGACAAGATCCCATAATCGTATCTACTATTAAGTAGAACCTTTAGGCCACCATACTCATGCATATCATACCTTGATCTCATCCATAGTCAATACTCATAGACAAGGAAATATTCATATTCATTAACTTGTAACAAGGAAGTCCATTCATAGAAACAATCCATATCATACATGCATAAATTCATATACTTTCATAGCATAAGGAAGTCACACCATAACCCTTCTCATAGCCTACTTGTGCAATGCATGAATGAAGTCCCATACCCCCAATCACCCTAAGTAGAGCTCCTTGAGAAGTCATAAGTATAGTACATGTTAATGTTCTTGTCATAATCTATATTCCTGTCATGTAGGGAAAATAACCTTAACCAACAAAGACCATGTGTGCTATATGGAATCCGGTGTCATGCCCCCACACCGAAAAGAGGTGTCCTACTTGCCTAAGTTAGAACTAGAGTTTATTAGCTTAGGTGGATCCACTAGCTGAAGACCTATGTGGGCACATAGTTATGGGATAGGGAAATTGCTTCTAGAAACCCGAACTTATGACATAAAAGGTTTCCATCTCATGAGATAACTGTTCTGGGAACACGGACTAACTGACGTATAAGGAACCCATTGGGAAAACTGGACTAACTGACCTAAAAGCTTCTACTCGGTGCTAAGCATAATTCCCTTTAAGTTCATGTTAAGTCTTTACTTAGGTTGATATTTATGGAAGAAAGCCCTAACAATCAACCCAAAATGGTATCATGATATATCTCATAGATTTAAGAGGTGAGAATAGCCTTTCAACCTTTATAATTATTAACATGTGAATAAACCTTTCACATCATGTTCATAGTGTGTTCGTGAGAATAGCCTTTCAATCAACACAACAAAATCATCATAGTCATAGACATTTCATGCATAGTCATGTGTAAGGGTATAGGGGGAATGATCTTTCAACAATACCACAATTAAACCATAGTCATAGAAATCTTCATTCTCTAAGTGAATCATAAGCTTATATACAATTCTCATAAACATGTACAATTCTCATAATTTTCCCTTCAAGAATGATGAATCACATTCAACCTAAACATCTAGAATTTCTACATTAGATATGGAGAATATCATGATTCAATAAGCTTAATCAATATAGACATAATCTATTCACATGCTTCTATAATCAATCAACCCACATTATGAAATCACAATTTAATAATATGGGGAATTCATTGGTTCTTGGGGATATTTCATCATAACTCAATAATAAATCATCAATTCAATCATAATCCTTCATAATTAAACCATTGAAAACATTTTAGGAAGGAACTCATGTCTTAGATTGAAACCCTAGCTTTTTGGGGAAATTGAAAGCTTTGAAATCTAGTTTTGAAAGGACTCTATGGGTGAAAGCTACCCATAGATGAAAAGCCACCATAACTTAGGATGATTTTTCAAAGAAATTGAGGGAAAAAGCCTTGATTTTGTCCAACCCTAGCTTCAACTCTACACTTCTTCTTCCTTGAGTTTTAGAGAGAGAAATATTGTGAGGAAGATGAACTTTTTATTTTAATTTGGGTGTTTGTGAAGATTGACTTAGTTGGATTAATTTTGACTTAAAACAACTTATATAGTGACCCTAAATACACTCAAAACGACTCCACTTCAATAGGACTCAAAAAGGAAAAGACTTAATTAACCTTCTCTAAGTGACCACACCTAGGTACCACGAGTGGGACCACGGTCGTGGTCACTCGTGGACTTGAGGCAGTAGCTAGGCTTCCATGCCTTTTAGCCTACACGCCCAAGGCAACTCCACGAGGGGCTCCACGATCCATGGAGCTAACCACGAGTCGTGGTCCCTCTCGTGGTCCTTGAAGCAGTAGCTAAGCTACGTGGGGCCTTAAACTCAAATGCCCAAGGCATCTCCATGAGGGGCTCCACGAAGCTTGGTCAAGACCACTGGTTGTGGTCCCACTCGTAGACCTTGAGGCATTAGCTAGGTTACTTGGTGACTAATCCTCAATGGCCAAGGCAACTCCACGAGTCCCCTCACGAGCCGTGGTCAAGACCACTGGCCGTGGTGGTGGTCGTGAAGTTGGGGCAGCCTTGCCTTGTGGCTTTGGCTTTGCCCGTTTGCCTTGACACATGCCATTTGGCCTTGACTCTTGTAGCCATATTTTCAACCCTAGATGGTTTACAAAGTTATGGGGAGTTATTTTTATGATTTTTTACCCTTACATTTAGCTCTAGTTTAGCCTATTAGTTTCTGGAGTGTTACATTATCTCCCCCTTGGGAACATTCATCCTCGAATGACGATCTAGACACCTTACGGAAGTTAAGACTCAGGACTAGCAGCCATCATGCATTCAACATCGAAATAATGCACAATTCAAAGGAGGAA
Source organism: Solanum tuberosum (assembly GCF_000226075.1). Taxonomy (NCBI): domain Eukaryota; kingdom Viridiplantae; phylum Streptophyta; class Magnoliopsida; order Solanales; family Solanaceae; genus Solanum; species Solanum tuberosum. The sequence continues at coordinate 1,854,252 of NW_006238939.1, read as the reverse complement.
ACGTCAAATCCATCTCAAGATATAATTAATGCAACACAAGGAAGTAGGAGCTACATCCACAATCCATTACGCACAAAACACATCATTTCACATAATTATAGGAGGAACTACTTTCTCCAACTAAAAGCAAGCTCAACACAACATTATGGAGCCAATATGCCATTTCATCAAGAGCATACGCAAAGCATGTTCATCAAATCACCTCATGAATTCAAATATGACACCATCATACTAAAATGCACAATCAACATGAGGAACATATAAATCATGAAAAACTCATTTTAAACTAAACACGAATTTTCTCAAGAACATGCATATCATAGGGAAATCATAAAGAACACATATAGCACACATGAATCCCAAAACACCAAACTCAAGAGAAACTACTTACCTCAAGCTTGGATAGGAGTAGAAGGAAAAAAATGCGGATAACATGACTTCATATTGGCATCGGCCTCCTATGTAGCACCCTCAACTAAATGATTCCTCCATAAAACCGTTACGGAAGCTATTTCCTTGTTTCTCAACCTTTTGACTTGTCGGTCTAAGATCTCTACCGGAATCTCTTTAGAAGAAAGACTCTCATCAACTCCCAACCCTTCTAAAGGAATGATGGATACCGGATCACCAATACACTTCGTAAGCATAGAAACATGAAATATCGGGTGAACTGGGGCCAACTCATTTGGCAAGTCTAACTCAAAGGTAACTTTCCCAATATGCTTCAAAATTTGATATGAGCCCACATACCGGGGGCTAAGTTTCCCTTTCTTGCCAAACATCATCACACCTTTCATAGGTGATATTTTCAATAGACCCAATCATTAACTTCAAATTCTAGATCCCTTCTTCTAACATCGGCATAAGACTTTTGCCGAATTTGGGCCGTCCTCAACCTTTCTCTAATGAGTTGGACTTTTTCAATGGCCTCATAAACTAGTTCGGGACCAATTAGAGCGATTTCACCTACTTTAAACCAACCCACCATAGATCTACACCTCCTACCATACAATGCTTCAAAAGGATCTGTGGCAATACTTGAGTGGTAACTATTATTGTAGGTAAACTTTATTAACTGTAGATAGTCATCCCAATTACCCTTGAAGAATAAAACACATGCCCTCAACATATATTCTAAGATTTGGATGGTACGTTCCACTTGACCATCGGTTTGGGGATCAACATCCGTACTAAGCTTAACCTTTATACCAAATCCTTTTTGGAACGCCTTCCAAAAGTGTGAAGTAAATTAAGAACCCCGATCCAAAATAATAGATAAAGGAACCCCATGCAACTTCACCATCTCTTTAATATATAACTTGGCACAGTCTTCCGCCAAAAAGGAAACCTTGACGGGAATGAAGTGGGCTGATTTTGTCATTCTATCTATGATGACCCAAATAGAATCATGTTGCCTTTGTGTATGAGGCAATCCCACAACAAAATCCATATTCACATCCTCCTATTTCCAAGTGGGATTATCTATATCTTGGGACAAGCTTCCCAGCTTTCGTTGCTCGGCCTTAACTTGTTGACGATTCGGACACTTAGCTACAAAACCCGCTATATCCTTCACATTACCATTCCACCAATAGACTTCCCGTATGTCACAGTACATCTTGGTTGCTCCCGAATGAATAGAATACCATGAACCATGAGCTTCTTTTAAATTTACTCTCTCAAGCCATCAACATCCGAAATAGATAAACGACCTTGGTACCTAAGCATCCCATCTTCCCCTTGGGAGAAAGCCTCAATGAACTTTTTGAGCACCAACTCTTTCAACTCAACAATTATGGGATTAAGGTCTTGTTTTGCCTTAACATCCATCACAAAGGATGATTCGGAACCATTGTGGACCGTGACACCACCCTTAGGGGAATCCACTAGTTGGACACCTTACCAGGCCAACCTATGTACATCACGAATGAACTCTTTCTTCCCATCCTCAACGTGAATCACACTACCCATGGACAACCGGCTAAGGGCATCCTCTACCACATTAGCTTTGCCAGGGTGATAGAGGAGGCTCATGTCATAATCTTTCAAGAGTTCTAACCACCTTCTTTGTCAGAGATTTAAGTCCTTTTGGCTAAATACATATTGGAGACTCTTGTGATTGGTGAAACATCCACATGGACCCCATATAAGTAATGTCTCCATATTTTCAAAGCAAATACTACTGCCGCTAATTCGAGATCATGGGTCGGATAGTTCTTCTCATGTACCTTGAGTTACCTTGAAGCATAGGGAATTACTTTCCCGTGTTGCATGAGGACACATCCCAAACCCACTTTAGAGGCATCACAATATACCACAAAACCATCGGTACCCTCCGGCAAGGTCAACACCGGAGCGAAGGTAAGCCTATCATTCAATTCTTGGAAACTTTTCTCACAAGCTTCCGACCACACTAAATTAGCTTTCTTTTGGGTCAAGGACGTCAAAGGAGAAGCAATAGAGGAAAACCCTTCAACAAACCTCCTATAGTAGCCAGCCAAACCCAAAAAGCTTCTAATATCAGTTGATGATAAAGTTCTAGTCCAACTTTTTACCGTGTCCGTCTTCTTTGAATCTACCTCTATACCCTTGCTTGACACGATGTGACCTAGGAAAGCCACGGACCTTAGCCAAAGCTCGCATTCGCTAAACTTTGTGAATATATAGTTGATGATCCTTAAGGGCTTGCAACACAATTCTCAAATGGTCCATATGGTCACCATCACTCCTAGAATAGATCGAAATATCGTCAATAAATACAATGATGAACATGTCAAGATATTATCAGAAAACCCTATTCATAAGGTCCATAAATGTCGCCGAGGCATAGGTTAGGCCAAATAACATCACAAGGAATTCATAGTGCCCATACCTAGTTCAGAAAGCTGTCTTGGGTATGTCAACCCCTCTCACCCTTAATTGGTGATATCCCGAACGAAGGTCAATTTTTGAGAAGTAACTAGCCCCTTGGAGTTGATCAAAGAAGTTATCTATTCTCGAAAGGGGATACTTTTTCTTTATGGTCACTTTGTTTAATTGGTGTTATTCGATACACATTCTAAGAGATCCATCCTTCTTTCTAACAAATAATATCGAGCCCCACAAGGAGAGATACTCGGTTGAACAAAACCCTTGTCTAGCAAATTCTTTAGTTTTTCCTTCAACTCCTTTAACTCTGCAAAAGCCATTCTATAAGGAGGAATGGAGATAGGTTGTGTATCCGTAATAAGGTCAATACCAAAATCTATTTCCCGCTCGGGAGGAATACCGGGTAAATCATCGGGAAAAACTTCCGTAAACTCATTCACTACCGGAACCGACTCTAGAGAAGGGGTTTCAGACTCAACGTCTATAACCATAACAAGATGGTAAATACACCCTTTGGAGATCGTTTTCCTAGCTTTGAGGCAAGAGACAAATTGACCTCTAGGGATAGAATTTCCCCCTTTCCACTCTAAAATAGGCTCATTCGGAAATTGAAATTTAACCACTCAGGTTCTACAATCTATAGAGGAATAACATGCATGCAACCAATCCATACCAAGAATCATATCAAAATCTAACATGTCAAGTTCTATCAATTCAACAAGAGTAAATTTATGGGACAAAGAAATGGGATATCTTCTATACACCCTCTTAGCCACCATGGAGTCACCAACCGGGGTAGAAACCGAAAAAGGTTCTAATAATTCTTCCGGAAAAACAACAAACCTCATCGCCACATAAAGTATCACAAAAGATAAAGTGGCACCGGGATCCTATAATGCATATACATCAATAAGAAAAACTTGCAACATACCGATAACTACATATGGGGAGCTCTCTTGGTCACCTCGGGCATGAAGAGCATAAAAGCAATTTTTCTTGGGAGCATCGGAATTTGAACTGCTAGGAGAAGCTTGCTCTGCCCTCTCTTCCTTGAACCTTAAGCATGGGACAATCCCTCATCAAATGACCATTCTTCCCACAACCATAGCAACCATCGATTCCAACTAGGCACTTACCCTCATGTTTCTTACCACACTTAACACAAGTAGGTCTCACCATAAAAGATACACCACTCTTTCCTCCTAGAGGCTTAGGGTTAGACACCCTATCTTTGTTGGCCCTTGGAGCACTAGAAGAGCCTTGGTTGGAGAACATTTTCTTGAACCTTGGTAGATCTTGACCCTCAGATATTCCCTTGGAAGAATTCCCATCATCGGTTCTTGCTCTTTTTACTTCTTTGAGCTTTTGTTCCTTAATTTTCTTGGCATGGACCATGAGACGTGAAGTATTAATACTTGGGATGAGCATTGCCGAACGACATTAATTGACTACCAAGTCGGATACCCCCATAACAAATTTGTTCATCTTGGCCCTCGAATCCGCCACTAAGGTTGGACCATACTTGAATAATTGAGTGAATTTAAGGGGGTACTCTTTCACACTCAAACCCCCTTGTTGAAGATTTATGAACTCTTGCATATTTCGCTTCCTCAACTCTAGCGGAAAGAATCTATCATGAAAGACCGACTTAAACAATTCCAAATCTACCGGGCCAGCTCCTACGGGTCTCTCACCCTTCCATTTCTCATACCATACTTGAGCCATATCCTTCAATTGATAGGTGGCTAATTCTGCCTTTTCTTGTTGAGACACTCCCATAGCATCAAGCACTTTATAGACCTCATCAATAAAACCTTGTGGATCCTCTTCCACTTTGGAGCCATTGAACATGGGAGGATTCATCTGCGTAAAGTCTCTTATTCTTGAAGAGGTTATATTCACATTGGGGTTCACATGAGTCCTAGTATCCCTATTGATTTGAGCCATCACGGCTTGAGTCAATATTTGGAGAGCCGACCTTATTTCCACATTTGTCATAGTCGCCGGATCAATAGGAGCTTGAGGAACTTGAGGATCTTGGGGATCTTGGGGAGGAACTCTCTCATTCACATTATCCTCTTCCATCCATCTTGCGTTCGCCCTTCTTGATTCATATCCTAAAGACACAAGACAAGGGTTAGGAAAAATAGTTCATAGAGTTAAAACTCTAAGGCACGACTAAAGAGTAATGAAAGAAGTGGAATTTCCTAAACATCTTATAGCCTCTCATTCATAAATGTGACGCGCTTCACACTCACAAACAAGACTGTACTAGACATGGCTTATGAGACATCATCCTAGAATCTATCTAAACCTTGTGCTTTGATACCAAGTTTGTCACGACCCAGGGGTACCCCCTAGATGTAACACGGTGTACTCAACCGCGAAGTGTTTCATACAAGATCTTAACATACCATAGCATAGGATAAAACAAATGATGCGGAATTAAATTTTTTTATAATCGAAGTCTTTTCATAAAAACCAAATGGAAGTGTAGACATTATCTCATTAAACCATCTAATACAATCGAATATCAATAAGGGTCACAACCCTTTACAACATAGTCTCAAAACAGAATGAAAGAAAGAAACTAGAAATGAACAACTTTCATCCTCGAACAATGAGGACTCACCAAAAGCGTGGAGAATAGTCAATCCAAGCTTTGATCAAGAAGGAAGCACACCTCAACAATCAGGTCCTACACTTGTAGAAAACGTAGAAATATGGGTTAGTACAAAATTGCACGAAGTATGAAAGCCTTGCAATAAAAATCCTTAAAACATGCAAAAAAGGATATTTTAGGTGAAACCATGCACTTTATCAAATTTAAGAGCCATAATACACATTAGTGTAATACACAAGTCAAACCATTTCATAAGAAACCCTAATCTATACTTGTGCAATGCATAGAAAAGATCCCATAATACTATCTAATACTAAGTACCACTTTTAGGCCACCATACTCATGCATATCATACCTTGATCTCATCCATAGTCAATACTCATAGACAAGGAAGCATTCATGTTTATTAACTTGTAACAAGGAAGCATATTCATAGCAACAATCCATATCATGCATGCATAAATTCATATACTTTCATATCATAAGGAAAGCACACCATAAGCCCTCTCAAAGCCTACTTGTGCAATGCATGAATGAAGTCCCATACGCGCACTCACCCTAAGTATAGCTCCTTGAGAAGTCACAAGTATAGTTCATGTTCATGTTCTTGTCATAATTCATATTCTTGTCATGTAGAGAAAATAGCCTTAACCGACGTAGACCGTGTGAGCTACATGGAATTCGGTGTCATGCCCCCATACCAAAAAGAGGTGTCCTACTTGCCTAAGGTAGAACTAGAGTTTATTAGTTTGGGTGGATCCACTGCTAAAGACCTATGTGGGCACATAGTTACAGGTTAGGCAGATTGCTTCTAGAAACCCAAACTTCTCACGTAAAAGGTTTCCATCTCATGAAATAACTGTTTTGGGAACCCGGGCTCACTTACGTATAAGGAACCCATTGGGAAAATCGAACTAACTAACGTACAAGCTTCTATCTCATTTTCATATCCACTCGATGCTAAACATAATTACTTTTAAGTTCATGTTAAGTCTTTACTTAGGTTCATGTTTATGGAAGAATGCCCTAACAATGTAACACTCCGAAAAATGGTAGGTTAATCTTAAGCCTAAGCATGTGAGCTAATGTTGAGGTTCAATGAGGTTAGCGAGTTAACGTCATGATTTGAGTCGTAAAAGAAGTTACCTAACCTAGTACTAAGGTCCTAGAGCTTATACGTCAAGGCAAGGATCCCATAAGGACCCCCCAAAGGTCCTTGATGATAGCCAAGAGTTTGCGCCAAAAGCTACCAAATACAGCTTCATTCACGACCCAAGGACCACGAGGCGTGGACTAACTCACACCCCGTAGATGGGAGTCGTGAGTCCAGCCTTAGCCTCCACCAAAATCCCCCAAAATTCCATGTCTCAGTCCCTTACCACGGACGTGAAACACGGTCCGTGGACAAGCTCACGCTCTGAGAATAGGCCTCGTGAGTTAAGACTTAGTCTCGTCAACATGGCCTTGAACCTCCCCTCTCTGACCCAAATGACGGAAGCACAAGACGCTCCGTAGATCCACCTACGGTACGTAGGTAGGGGAGTCATGAACGTGGCCTGCACATCTGTCAAGAACTCGGCCTAGGTGAGGGTAGTTTGGTAACTTACTAATTAATTAAGTTAGGGTGTGGGACGGTTATATTTAGTTGTTTTAAGTATATTGAAGTATTTTTAAGTAATAATCAAGTCTTTTAACTCTCATAACTCCAAAAATATCTTCAAAATTCTCTCTTTCTCTCTAAGAAGTTCCTCCATTGAGGAACAAAGGAGAAGGTCAATATTAGGGTTCAAGCGTCAAGATCTTCACTCAAATTTCATGGGTTAACATCAAACAAGGTATGGGAACCTTGATTCATGGAATACTTTACTCCATGAAGCCCTCTCAACTCAATTTCGAAAATGGGTTTTATTGTTCAAAAACAAGGGTTTTCATTCTAGTCATTGGTTCTTCATAAAAACGTTTTCATTATGTTATTTGATGTATATTATGGATGATTTCATGTTTTAATGGTGATTTTATAGTGAAAGTCCCCATGAACCCATGAACCCATGAACTACCCCATGTCCCTAATTTCAGGATTTTCAATGAAGCTATTAATGGAATGTGATTTCTACTATGTATTATGGTTATGTAAATTTGGTTATGAAACCTTGCCTTATCCATGTTGATGATAGTATATCTGAAATGTAAGTGTGAGACTTGGTTCATGACCTTGCAAGGGGTAAATTGTGAAGGATTTTTCATGATTGTTAATAGTTATTGATGAACTTATGAACTCATTTGAAAGGTGAGAATCCTATGACTATTCTGTAAATTGAGGTGTCGTTGGAAGACTAATTTCCCCCCATCCTTACACATGTTTATGTATAAATTGTCTAGAATGATTTTGATGTTGTTGTGTTGATTGAAGGGCTAGTTCTAATGAAAACACTATGAATAATGAGGTGAAAGTTATTCACCCTAAAATGATGATTCTAAGGTGAAAGGTAGTTCTCACTTAAATGAATCTATGAGCTATTTGGTGAGTTGTATTGAACGAAGGGTAAAGTATGCCTTCAAACATGTTGATACAATTCCATATTAACTATGTATAATTGTATATGCTTAGTACCGAGTGGATATGGACAATGAGGAAAAGGCCCCTTCGCTAATGCAGTAGGTTGGGTCATCTATAGTAAACTCATGAGATGGAAGCTCCTCCGCTAATGCAATAGGTTGGGTTTCTAGTAGCAATCTCCCTATCCCATAACTATGTGCCAAACATAGGACTTAGCTGGTGGATCCACTTAGAAGCTAAATATTATTAGTTTTTCCTTCAGCAAGTAAGAACGCCTTGTTTCGGTGTGGGACTATATGACAGCGGATTCCATGTAGCTCACATAGTCTATGTTGGTTATGGCAAATATTCCCTAATAACAATAAGATATTGAATATGATAGGAACTATACTATGACTTCTTAATGGGTTTACTTGGTAGGAGTGGGGGTATGGGACTTCACTGTTATATTGCACAAGGAGACTTATTAGGGTGTTGTGGAATGGTTTCCTTATGGTATGATAATATATGAACAAATGACTTTCCTTATGTTTAGTTCATGTACTTGTATAATTCCTCATTTATGACTATTCATTACGGTAAGCTTGAGGACTATGGTAATGAATATGTGGGTTCAAAGGATGCTTAGTAAGGTTGGTATTATGGGATGCCATCCATACATTGCACAAGTGTACTTAGAGGTTGCTACGATATTGATATTACTATTTTATGAGTGTATTGTTACTATAACTTGTCTTCTATGTTTGAAAATGCATATTGGCTGTCCAAACTTGATAAATGTATATTTCCAAGAAATATGTCCTATTTAGCATATCTGAATGTTATATGCATGTTTCCATACTTAATACATATTTGTGCTAAGCCCTTCTTTTCTTAATACTATGAGTGTAGGTCCCAGACGTTGATCTATTACTTCCTTCTTCAAAGTAAAGCTTGGGTCGACTATTCCCTCAGTTTTGGTGAGTCCTCCCGTTCGAGGACCAGATGTTATATTTCAGTCTTAGTTATTAGTACTTTCTTATGTTAAGACGTTCATTGATGTAAAGGGTTAAGTCCCTAATTTCGTATTTTATGTTAGATGGTTTTAATGAGACAAGTCTAGTATTTCTACAACTCTTTATATATGAATTTTGAAGTTTGACTTCTGTTTAGAAAATCTTTAATTTTCTGCATTATTTCTTATAACATTATGTGTATGATTATGCTAAGGGCTTGTATGTGACCCCTTCGAGGTCAACTACGCCATGTTACGTCTAGGAGGTAACCCCAGGTCGTGACAAACTTGGTATCAGAGCATAAGGTTGTGGGAATAAATTTAGGATTGATATCTCATGAAACCACATCTAATAGAGTCTTGTTCATGAGTGTGAAACGTGCCACAGTTATGAGTGAGAGGCTATTGGATGTTTAGGATTTTTTCCCTTCTTTCATCACTCTCTATTTGTGTTTGAAATCATAGCCCTATGATCTCCTTTCTAATCATTTTCTTACGATTTTAGGAAATGAATACAAGGAGAGGTAATGCAAGGAGAGGGAAAAAGGAGAATGTCAATAAGAGGAATCTTTCCCAAGCTCCTCTGAATCATCAAGTGCCTGATGAAGCTGGACCTATGACTAATGTGGAGATTAGGACGGCTCTCCAGACCTTGACTCAGGCTTTGACGGATCAAGTCACTAAGGACGCAAGAGTTGAACCGAAACAGAATGCTAGCACAACCGCTTCCAGGATTAAGGATATCACCAGAATGAATCCCCCCTACGTTCTATGGCTCCAAAGTGGATGAGGATCCACAAGGCTTTCTAGATGAAGTGTTGAAGGTGGTTGATGCTATGGGAGTGACTAATCGTGAGAAGGCGGAATGGGTCACCTACTAGTTGAAGGACGTTGCTCAGGTTTTGTATGAATAGTGGAAAGGGGATAGGATTATGAGAGAGGGTTTGATTGATTGAGAAGCATTCAAGTCAACTTTCCTTCATAGGTTTTTCCCACAAGAATTGAGGGGGAGAAAGATGAAGGAATTCATCAACCTTCGCCAAGGAGGTATGAGTGTGAAAGAATATGGACTTAAGTTCACGCAATTGTCTAAGCATGCTCAAACCTTAGTGGCAGACTCAAGGGCCAAGATGAATAAATATGTTATGGGGATATCTCCCTTGGTGGTAAACGAGTGTCGTTTGGCAATGCTCATTCCAAGCATGAACATTTCCCACCTTATGGTTTATGCCGAACAAATTGAGGAAGAAAAACTCAGACAGGCTGGTAGAGGAGTGAAGAGGAAGAGTAGATGATAGTAATCCGTCTAAAGGCAGATTTGAGGTTGAAGGCAAACCAAAGTTTAAGAAGAGTTTTTCTAATCAAGGTACCACTAACACTTCTAATGTCAATAAAGAAAGGTTTCCTACTCCTAAGTTACAGGGTGGTAGTGTAGGTGGTTCTTATGTCAAGAGGCCTACTTGTGCAAAATGTGGTAAGAAGCATGAAGGTAAATGTCTTGTCCGTATGGGTGTGTGCTATGGATGTGGAAAGGGTGGGCATTAACTAAAATATTTCCCAAACCATTCGGCCAAAGGAAAAGAAGGTGATCAACCCCCCCCCCCAAGTGGTTCTAATTCTGATGCTCTGAAAAAGAGTCACGTTTATGCTCTCCAGTCTCGAAGTGATCAAGAGGGATCCCTGGACGTTGTCACCGGTATGTTACAAGTATTTTCCATTGATATTTATGCATTGTTAGACCCTGGTGCGACTTTATCTTTTGCTACACCTTTGGTAGCTATGAAGTTTGATGTACTCCCTGAAACTATGATAGAACCTTTTTCAGTGTCCACCCCAATTGGTGACTCAGTTGTTGCAAAAAAGGTCTATAGAAATTGTCCCATTTCTTTACCTCATAGAGTCACTCGGGTTGATTTGGTAGAGTTCGATATGCTAGACTTTGATATCATCTTAGGGATGGATAGGTTCCATGTTTTTTTTGCCTCCATTGATTTTAGAACTCGGGTAGTGAAGTTTCAATTTCCCGATGACCCCAAATTTGAATGGAAAGGGGGAAATGCAATTCCTAGAGGCCGATTCATTTCGTGTCTAAAGGCTTGTAAAGTTATTTCTAAGGGTTGTATCTACCATATTGTAAGGGTTAAGGATGTTGAGTCCAAGACTCCTCCTTTAGAGTCGGTCCCCATAGTGAGGGAGTTTTGCTGAGGTTTTTCCTGCTGACTTGCCCGGTATTCCTCCAGAATGGGAAATAGACTTCGGCATTGAACTTGTACCAAACACAACACCCATATCTATTCCTCCTTTCCGGATGGCCCCGACTGAATTGAAAGAGTTAAAAGCTCAACTCAAGGATTTTCTAGATAAGAGTTTTATTCAACCAAGCATATATCCATAGTGTGCCCCGATTTTATTTGTGAAAAAGAAGGATGGGTCCCTTAGAAAGTGCATTGATTATCTCCCAGCTGAACAAGGTCACTATAAAGAATAAATACACGCTCCCCAAGATTGATGATTTATTTGACCAACTCCAAGGGGCGAGTTATTTTTTTGAAGATTGACTTATGTTCGGACTATCACCAACTTAGGGTGAGATATGTTGATATTCCTAAAATAGCCTTCCGAACGAGGTATGGTCACTTTGAATTCTTAGTGATGCCTTTTGGTCTAGCCAAGGCTCCGACATCTTTTATGGATCTTATGAATGGGGTGTTTAGGCAATACCTTGATTCATTTGTGATCGTCTTTATTGATGATATTTTGATCTATTCTAAGAGTGAGAGAGATCACATGGAGTATTTGAGTATAGTTTTGCAAATCTTTAAAGACCAACATTTGTATGCTATGTTTAGCAAGTGCGAGTTTTGGCTAAGGTTGGTTGCTTTTCTCGGTCATATAGTGTCAAGCCAAGGTATAGAGGTTGATCCTAAGAAGACCGATGCGGTTAAGAATTGGCCTAGACCTCTAAGTCCTACTGATATATGAAGCTTTTTGGGCTTGGCCGGGTATTATAGAAGGTTTGTTGAAGGTTTCTCATCCATTGATTCTCCATTAATAGATTTAACTCAAAAGAAATCCAATTTTGAATGGTATGAGACTTATGAGAAGATTTTCCAAGAATTAAAGAAAAGACTCGCCATTGCCCCGGTGTTGACCTTATCGGAGGGTACTGATGGGATTGTAGTTTATTGTGATGCTTCCCGAGTGGGTTTGGTATGTGTTCTTATGCAACATGGCAAGGTTTTTGACTATGCTTCGAGGCAACTCAAATTACATGAAAAGAATTATCCGACCTATGATCTAGAATTGGCGGCGGTAGTTTTTGCCTTGAAAATTTGGAGGTAGTACTTATATGGGGTCCATGTTGACGTGTTCACTGACCACAAGTGTCTCCAATATGTGTTTAGTCAGAGAGATTTGAATCTCCGACAGAGGAGGTGGTTGGAACTTTTAAAAGATTATGATATGAGTGTCCTTTACCACCCCGGCAAAGCTAATGTAGTTGCCGACATCATCAGTCGAATGACGATGGGCAGTGTGGCTCATGTAGAAGATGAGAAGAAGGAACTAGTTCGCGATGTGCATAGGTTGGCCCATTTAGGTGTCCAACTGGTAGATTCTTCGAAGGGTGGATTCATGGTTCACCATAGTTCCAAATCATCCGTTGTGGTTGATGTGAAGTCTAAGCAACATTTTGATCCTATTTTCATGGAGCAGAGAGAATCGGTTCTCAATAAGTCCATTGAGGCTTTATCTTAAGGGGGTATGGGGTGCTTAAGTACCAAGGTAGATTGTGTGTTCCGGATGTTGATGACATGGGAGATTATATTCTAGAAGAGGCTCGTGGTTTGCGATATTCTATTCATTCGGGAGCCACCAAGATGTACCGTGATCTGCGGGAGGTCTATTGGTAGATTGGCATGAAGAAGGATATAGCGGGCTTTGTGGCAAAATGTCCAAATTGTCAGCAAGTAAAAGCTGAACACGAAAAACCAGGAGGTTTGTTGCATGATATATATCTTCCCGCTTGGTAGTGGGAGGAGGTGAATATGAACTTTGTTGTGGGGTTGCCTCGTACTCGAAGGCGACATGATTCTATTTGGGTCATTGTTGATAGAAGGACGAAATCAACCCATTTCCTTCCTGTCAAGATTTCCTTCTCGGCAGAAGACTATGCTAAGTTATACATCGAGGAAATAGTGAAATTACATGAGGTTCCTTTGTCCATCATATCAGATCAGGGTACTCAGTTTACTTCACATTTTTGGAAAGCATTTAAAAGAGGGCTTGGAACCAATGTTAAACTTAGTACCTCTTTCCACCCTCAGATGGATGGTCAAGCGGAACGGACCATTCAGACCTTAGAGGATATGTTGAGGGTCTGTGTGATTGATTTCTAGGGAAATTAGGATGATCATCTTCGATTGATTGAATTTGCCTACAACAATAGTTACCACTCAAGCATTGCCATGGCTCCGTTTGAAGTACTTTATGGTAGGAGGTGTAGATCTCCGGTAGGTTTGTTTGAAGTAGGTGAGTTTGCTCTAATTGGTCCCGATCTAGTTTATGATGCCATTGAAAAAGTTCGACTCATTAGAGAGAGGTTGACGATGGCTCAAAGTCGGCAAAATTCCTATGTCAACAATAGAAGAAGGGATCTTGGTCATTGGGTCTACTTAAAAATCTCACCTATGAAAGGTGTGATGAGTCTTGGCAAGAAAGGGAAACTTAGTCCTCGATATGTGAGGACATACAATATCTTGACACGTGTGGGAAAGGTTGCATATGAATTAGACTTACCTAGTGAGTTGGCTCCGGTTCACCCAGTGTTCCATGTCTCCATGCTCAAGAAGTGCATTGGTGATCCGGTATCCATCCTACCCTTAGAGGGTTTAGGAATTGATGAAAACCTTTCCTATGATGAAGCTCCGGTTGAGATTTTAGACTGGCAAGTTAAGAAGTTAAGAAACAAAGAGGTAGTTTTTGTTAGAGTCTTATGGAGGAATCACTTAGTTGAGGGTGCTACTTGGGAGGCCGAGGCCGATATGAAGTCCCGCTATCCTCATCTTTTTCCTTCTACTCCTACCTCTACTTGAGGTAATTAGTACTTGGGTTGGCATTTCGTAATAATTGTACTATGAGTTTTCTTTATGATTTTCTTATGTGTGCATGTTCTTGTGAGAATCCATGTTTAGCATGTATTGAGTTTTCATGATTTATGTACTCCTCATGTGGGGCTGCACACTACAAGAAAAACAGCCTCTAAGGAAGGGATATATGGTCCCAGAAAGTCCATTTCTGGTCCTAAATAGTCTTTTGGGACGGGAAAAGGCTGGTCGCCACCCGTCCTAAAATGCATCTTCGCTAAAGGTAAATTGGGACGGGTCACTTTAACTAGTCGCTAAATGTTTTTAAAGACGGAAACAAAGCAGGTCGCCAAAATATTTTTAGAGACTAGATATATCGTCCCAAATAGATAATTTTCTTCTTTGAAAACTAGTAATTTTTACTCATTAAATCCCTTTAGAGACTAGGAATGAACTCGTCCTAGAATACTCTTTAGGGACGAGCAACTACCTCGTCATATATTACTTTTTCTTGATGTAGAACCACATCGTCCTAGATTGTTTTTCCCGACAAGCAACACCTCGTCCTAGTTGAACCTTTAGGGACGAGAAGTTTTATCATCCTAGATTAAACTTTTAGAGACAAGAAACCGTCTTGTCTTAGATGAACTTTTAGAAACGAGTAAAATTCTTGGTCTTTAATTGACCACTAATTATTCTAGATCTTCCTTTCACAAATGTATTATATAATCTACCAATAAATATAAGATTGCTACGTTAAATCTCCATAATAAAGGCTGATATTAATATAAAAATAGGTAAACATCCCATGGTGTAAGTTTCAACTTTTAATTAACAAAATAAAACTAAGAAAATTAACAATATCCCGAGCTACACTATGATTAAATGTTTCGCACAACTTTCCTAGCAAAATAATAATGGTTGTGTGCGTCTTCTAAACTGTATCTTGAGTTGTAGCTTGAATCTTCAAAAAAGAACTCTAAATTACATCAAGGGCTATCCAAAAATAACAACAATCTGCAAGAGCGTAAGAAGAATTGATTAAGAAAACTTTGAGATGCATTCACAAAGAAACCAAATTTATATCAGAAGCACAAATTCAGTGACATAAGCTAGTACAAATGGACAAACTCTCCACCAAAAATATTTATATTTTGTTTTAGGGGAAACAAGTTGTTGCGGAGGAACTAAACAAGCATGATATCACTGTTTCAGGAAGACACAGCCAGATTATTATTGTAACAGGGGAAACAAAACAAGTTATCATTGTTTTCTTCTTATCATTAATCCTTGTAGGAGACAAAGAATCTCAAACTGTGTGCTTTCAATTGTACGTGTAGAAATAGAAAAACAGACATAAAGAAGGCAACAATCTTTTAAACAATTCTAATGATACATGTTTTGTTCTTGACTGTTAAGGAATTTAGTTTTGAAACTTGGTGTTTTTGTAGAAACTCTACATAGACAGGATGAGTCTAATAACCTAACTGTTAAAGGTCCTACATTGGCTACCAAGAGCTAATATTCCTATTGTTTAGCAAGCTAAAATTACAAATCAAGAAACTAGTTTAGGTAGTCAAAACATAAACAAGGAAAATACTAGCCTGCACATCAGAATTAGCTTCAATCTAACTGTTATAATTCACTTAAAAGATAAAACTGAATGCGTATCAGTTTTCCAATTTCTGACTGGAGAAGAAACAACACAAACAGTAACATTACTTGGAACAGCAGAAGCATTTCAGGTGTGGTAGTTATTACTAATGTTATAGTTTCTATTGTTACACATTTCTCAACAATACCTGTAACATAATTCTGTTTGCTCTAGTTTTTTCCTGTTTTATCAATGAAATCAGCTCTATCCCAACATATGTATCAAGATTCATAAGAGACATATGTCACGGGCCTATTTTTCGAAGGCTCGTGGGACAACAAATGAAGGCTTGCATAGCTCCTCGGATGCTCAGTCCTCACCCAAACAAGCACACAAACGTGCCCAGCAATCTGTCCAAGGCTCGTGGCACAGCAACTGAAGGCTTGCACAGCTCCTCGGATGCTCAGTCCTAACACAAACAAGCACTCAAAACGTGCCCAGCAATCTGTCTAAAACAGTCCACTAAAACAGCCAACAAGAAAGCAATAAAAGGAAGCAAGCTTTGGGAGGCAAGTGCCAATTTTCTTGATATTTTCTCTAAGTGTCCTACATACAAGTGAACATTACAATATATGTCTAAAAGCTGAAAATCCAAGCTAAAACGTTGGGGACAAGGTCCCCTAAAATAATGGTACAAGTGTGTCCTTTTCAAAGTCAAAGGTATGGTGGAGTGTTCCTTAAATTCAGGCAGCCTTGTCCTTCTGCTGGGCCCTCTGCTGGCTGAGAGTCATGGTCACAACCTGCTCATCAGGGTTCTCCAAAGTATCTCCAAAAGACGGAATAAAATCTGTACGCTGTTTGAGACCCGACGATTCTGCTTCGCTCCCGAAAACGCTGGATTTCAATGTAACGCCTTCTAGGGCGGTACACGCTCCCCTACCTGTCTTGGCGACGACCCCGGCGCCACACACCTGCAAATAAGAACGGACCTTGTCGCGAAACTGCCACAAGTCCTTGTACTTCTCCCACGTTGCCTCCTCCGGTGCAGTTCCTTTCCAATGGATGAGGAATTGCGAGCTCGAATTGTTCCAGCCCTTGCCGCGAACCAGCTGATGATCAATGATGGCCTCGATCTGTTTGTCCACGGCTGGTGGAGTAATAAATATTTGAGCTCTACCGGTCTGCCCCCGATCCCTGTCCTCCACGTCTTCAAAATACGGTTTTAGTTGACTAGCATGGAAAACCGGGTGTATCTTCAAGTGATGGGGCATATCAACACGATACGAAATTTTGCCAGCCTTGGCAATAATCTCGAAAGGACCCTCATAGCGGCGAATCAGACTTTGACTCACTCCACGTAGCGACTTGAATTGCCTAGGGTTGAGCTTCACCATAACTCGATCCCCAATTCGATAGTCGACTGGACGCCGCTTTCGGTCAGCAAACTTCTTCATTTTCCGGGCTGCCTTATCAAGGTAGGACCGTGCAAGGTCGACCTGTTCCTCCCAGGCCTTTGCCATTTGATAGGCACCCGGACTCTTCAAACTGGCGTCGACGGGCAAGGATTGTGGCGTGTTGGGCTGCTGCCCAGTAGCTAATTCGAACGGACTTCTTCCCGTCGCCTCACTCCGCTGTAAATTATAGGAGAACTGGGCAGTGTCCACCAACTTTGCCCAGTCCTTCTGATTGGCACTGACATAGTGCCGCAAATAGCACTCCAAAAGTGCGTTGATCCGCTCCGTCTGTCCGTCCATTTGGGGATGAAAGCTGGTCGAAAAGTGCAATTCTGACCCAAGTAAGCTAAATAATTCCCTCCAGAACGCTCCAGTGAATCGAGGGTCTCGATCACTAATAATGTGCTTGGGAATGCCCCAATGTTTGACGACATCACGCAAGAATATACGGGCTGCCTCATTGGCTTTGCAGCTGGCAGTCGTGGCAGTGAATGTTGCGTATTTTGAGAAGCGATCAACAACGACCATGATGGTCCCGAACCCCTCTGAATTCGGCAAACAAGTGATGAAATCCATGGTGATGCTGTCCCATGGTTTCTCAGCAATCGGCAGTGGCTCAAGCAGTCCCCCTGGCGCCTTCGTTTCAACTTTGTCTTGTTGACAAACGAGGCAAGTTTGCACGTAGACCTCAATGTCATCCCGCATTCGAGGCCAATAATAAGAAGACTCCAGCAGCGCCAACGTCCTTTTCTGTCCCGGATGACCAGCCCACATAGTATCATGACCCTCCTTGATCAATGTACGCCGAAGACTAGCCCATTTCGGCACGTACACACGTCTGCCCGTGGTGTACAGCAAGCCACTTTCCTCCCAAAACTTCTTCGTCTTGCCTTGTTGGGTCAAAACGAGAAGTTGCTTGGCCACGGGATCGTGTTGCATACCCTCTTTAATATCATCAATAACGCTGCTGCACGTTGATCTAACAATCGCAGCAAGGGAAGCCTTGCGACTCAGTGCGTCGGCTACAACATTTGCCTTCCCCGGCTTGTACTCAAACGTGAAATTGAATTCGGCCAAGAAGTCTTGCCAACGGGCCTGCTTGGCAGTCAGCTTCTTTTGGGACTGAAAGTAGGTTGTCGCGACGTTGTCTGTCTTAACAACAAAGTGAGCACCCAATATATAATGACGCCAAGTCCTTAGGCAATGAACTACGGTTGTCATCTCCCTCTCATGAGCAGAATAGCGCCTCTCCGCATCATTCAATTTTCTGCTCTCAAACGCTATCGGGTGGCCCTCTTGCATTAGGACACCACCAATAGCATAATCAGACGCGTCGGTGTGAATTTCAAACGCCTTGGTGAAATCTGGTAGTGCCAAAATAGGCTCCTCAATAATGGCAGCCTTGAGCTTTTCGAAGGCATCTCGACATAGGTCTGTCCACTCCCACTCACGACTCTTTTTCAGCAAGTCGGTGAGTGGAGTAGCAATGGCAGAATAGCCAAATATGAAGCGCCGATAGTAATTGGCGAGGCCAAGGAAGGACCGCAATTCCTGGTACCTTCGTCGGGGCCTCCCAATCTCGAATTGCCTCAACCTTGTCACTGTCCCATCCTTATTTCTCCATGGCTGATTGTGTGCCCGAGGAACTGGACAGTGGCCTGGGCGAAATTGCATTTTTCCCGCTTCACACACAAATCGTTATCACGCAATACCTTGAACACTTTGCACAAGTGCACTACATACTCCGCTAAGCTGTTGCTATAAACGACAATGTCGTCCAAATAGATGACCACAAACTGATCTAAAAAGGGTTGGAACAGTTTGTTCATCAGTGTACAAAACGTAGCTGGGGCGTTCGTCAAACCGAACGGCATAACCAGCCACTCGAAGGCACCATAACGAGTGACACAAGTCGTCATTGGCTCATCACCTTCAGCAATTCGGACTTGGTAGTAACCCTTCCTCAAGTCCATTTTCGTGAACACTTTGGCCTGTCCCAATTGATCGAATAAATCTGCAATCAAGGGAATGGGATATTTGTTCTTCACCGTGACCTTGTTGAGGGCCCGATAATCAATACACAAGCGCAATGTCCCTTCCTTTTTCTTTTGGAACAAAACAGGCGCACCAAAAGGCGCCTTCATAGGCCTGATATGCCCAGCTTCCAGCAACTCCTTGAGCTGCTTCCTCAGTTCCTCTATTTCCGGGGGCGCCATACGATAAGGCGTCAAGGCATGTGGCTTTGCCCCGGGAACCAGTTCAATCTGATGATCAACTTCCCTCTGTGGTGGCAACCGTTGGGGAAGTTCTTCCGGCATCACGTCCCTATTATCATAGTGGACCTGCTCGACACAGTGAGGCAAGGCTGCTGCCTCTATCGAGTCTCCGACGCCTCCAACAAGGGAAGCAAGGAAGGTTGGTTCCCCTCTCTTGAAGACTTTAATAAGCTGCATGGCGGACAAGTGCACTCTGTTTTGTGGCACCCGAATAAGGGGCACCACGCAGGAACCTCCGGCATCACTGATGTGCAATTGGCTGAGACGTGGCGAAATAAACGCGTTCACTTCATACCAAAAATCCAGCCCCAAGATGATGTCAAAAACATCCATGGGCGCGATGGTGAAATCTGTCAGCCCCTTCCACCCTCCTAAATCGATGGGGACTTTAGGAGCGAATCCGTGCACCGTTGTGAGGAGGGCATTGACTATTTTCAGCATTGTATCACTAGCAACATAATTCAGACAAAGGTCGGTGGCCCTTTCCTTTGTTAGAAAATTGTGAGTTGCACCCGTGTGTACCATAATTCTAACGTCTTTGCCATTCAACTTGGCATTGACAAACAACAATTAGCGCGGCCTTATACTAGTCGGCTGGGCAGCCAACGCAGCAAGAGATATATGATTAAACAATGCCATATGATTAAACATCCCAACAACAACATTTTTACTCTTCTCAGCCCCGCTAGCCTGTCCGCCTTGCTCACCGGATGGACCTCTAGTTTGCGATGCAACCTGTTCTTGCTGTTTTTGAGCAGCAACTATCGCATTTAATTTACTTAAGGACGGACAGTAACGGGCAGCATGGGTAGTTTCACCTATATATGAACACCTTGGAGATGTGCAATATCTAAACCATATTTTCATTATCAATCCAACAAACAAAAAAATTTCAAATCTGTATAATGACTCATAACACAAAAACCTCGAGCTATAAGCGTTTGTCTAATCTGATCAAACAGCCACCGACTAAGAGAAAAAAATCACCCAACAAAGAACCTCAAAAATGAAGAAATTCCTTTAAGCACGATCAATCATCTTATTGTTGTAAGCATGACAAAAATATAAGAGTTCAGCCATAAACTAAATGCTTAAACGACTATCCGCAAATAGAGTTTGATATATTTTTACTTACTTGGTCAGCAAAAAAAGTCAGTGGTCATTCAAATGATACGGGTGATGTCATATACGGGTCATACGATTGTTGAGCAGCAGATAATTCCTTAATTTTTCTTATTTCTTTTAGCTCATATTCTATGGTAGACAAGCGATTAGTCAACGATTTGTTTTCCTCATTCAAAGATTTATATTTCTCTTGAGTTGAACGTAGCTCAGACAGTAACTCAGGCTTAGAAGAAGTGCCACCTCTCATGTCCTTTGCCTTTACTCCACCCCCAAAGACAAATACATGGCTACGATTTTGAGGTCCACAACACATTTCTACAATCTCTATGCTAGGCAGATATGGCTCAGCTTTTAGTAATTCTTCTATTTGAGCCTGCAAAATACAAAAAAAAAGTACATTTCAACTGATTCCGTAATAATTTGAAGTAATTTACATATTAAATTTACCAAACGCACATGTTTTTCAATTGCTTCTCGTTCAATAAGCATGTTATCTTTCTTACGAGTCTCAAAGAAAACAGTCGCCAAATTTGGCGGATTTCCATCTTTTCCGCCCTTCACATCAAAGAGAAATATGTCAAATAGAACGTCTTAGATATTTTCTTTAGGAAATTTATTTTTTGATATTACCTGCTAATAAATGATCTCTCTAATAGGCTTGCTACCAATGTGATGAATAATCTTTAACTTACCTCGATTTTCTGCATTTCTATTACTCCTCGCCTGTATTGTTATGTAAAACTGTCATATCTAAGAAAACTTATCATGTTTAAAAAAAGTTTCACATCTAAATATCAGGATTAGTTGTGAAATGGATACTTCCAATATATAGGCTATTAGATCACTATACCTGCAAACTTTCGGAACAAAAATGTTCCTTAACTAACCACTCCCATTCCTTTTTTCTACTCCCTTTGGAATATTCTTAAGAGCCTGAACAATAGGTTTATTCTTCACATAAGTAGCGTGCAACTATCCTCTCCATTTGTTCCATAACTCATTCATCCATCCAAATATATGATCACGATGATCATTAAAGTCAACACTCTCAAATTTATCCTACAATAATTAATATGTGAGTTTAAATAAAAGAGGAGAGTGAACATTGTGCATCTGCTATACAAAAAGTATGTAAAAAATTGAGCAAGAAAAAGATGTGCAATAGTGGTTAATGGTTACCTCAATAGCTGCCCACATGTGATCGTTCAACCTCTGCTGCTTAATGTGACTCCATGATGATACTCCCAGTGGACACATATTATTGTCACAGATTATTTTTCCCAAGTGCCTCGAAAACAGATTGCTATTTGTTCCAACAGTTCGATTATTGTAAAATGTTACTTTCAGCTTCTTTCCAGCTTCACGTGATGCAACTTCTTTACACTTATTGCTCCCTCGAACTCTTTTTACCTTTCTACGATTAGATGGTATAGTTTTATAATTTATTAAGAAGTGTAGCAATAAATTATAGTGCATGAATTTGTAAATTGTTATACCTGTTTAAGTTGTTTGGGAGGCTTGCTTACTTGATCAGTAGAACAAGGGGATTTGGTTTGCGTGTTTTCTTTCTGAAGGACCAGGGTATTCTTATCGACTGATGGCAATTCTTGAATAGATTTCACATTATTTTTAGAAACTCGTAAAGATAAGCAGAAAGATCTAGGTGTTTGCTCCCGCCCCTTTCCTATTGCATCTCGAACCAAGAAGTAATAGTATAAAAATTTTGGCATTTATTTTCTGTTATATATTGAATCAAAGATATATCTGATTTTTAAAAACATACTTGTTTCGACTTCATTGGTGCATTTCTTTACATGATTAGTAAATGAACGAAACGGAGTATGAACTTGACTAGGAGACATGGTGGAGTATTTATGTCCATCTCCTCGTCCTTTACCAATAGCACCTGAAAGATCACACATTCCAAGTAGAGCTATGTTATAAGCAGCGGTTGTAGTTATTAAATAATGAATCCTGTATTATTTATGACACACATAATTAAACAATGAATCACCTCTTCTTTGAATGTAATATCACCAAGAGCTTATGGTTCAAAATGTTCAGTTGGATAGGTGAATTAAGAGTGGTAGGTAACTAGCAGGGAGAAGTCGTCTGGGCAACAAAATGGGCAAAGAAAAACTCAGGAAAAGGGAGCATCTTCAGTTGTATCTTTGCGATGGTAGCTGCATTAATATAGAGGGAAAGAGATATGAAGAGATTCCTAGGTCACCACTAGCAAGAGTCTTGAGTAGCAAGAGAGATCGATGTACACATACACACAGGAGAGAGGAATCTGAAGACTTGACAGGCAACCTCTAACACTGATTTGAGGAAACTAGAGCACCTTAACACTCTTCATGAATCTCTTCCACAAGAGGAAAAAGTCATACTAGTGGGGCATAGTCTTGGTGGTATGAATATGGGACTTGTTATGGAAAAATACCCACAAAAAATGTATGTTGTTGTTTTCTTGTCTACCTACATGCCTGATTCTATTCACATCTCCTCCTATATTTTGAGAAATGATAACAATAATTGAAGTAAAAGAAATAACATCATTTCAGTTTTATGTACAAGAAAATTACCATTCAATGTGATGTGCTGAATACTTGCTTCAACTTCTTGGATGTATTGCTTAACTAGATCACTAGATTGAAAAAGTAAACTCTTAGTTGGAATTTTTCCTTTCGATGTCAACGACTTAAGCCCTCATCCTCATCCTCTTCCAATTGCCCCAGGCGAGACAAATGAGTATCTGGTAGTACTCGTCATAATTGATCCATCCTCATTTTCAGTTTTCATAATAAACCTGCAAAAAGAGGCAAAAGTAGAAAAATTATAAGGAAACTTTATATCTACTAAACTCAAGAATAGAATAAAATCACTAGTTAACTGAAGGATAAAATCAAAGTAATCAAGAATAGAAGTTTTTACAAGTAAGTTATTATCAAGAATCAAAAGGACTTTCTATATCACCTCATTAGTTCATTTTCGTTTCTTTTGTGATGGACTTTCTACATCAACTACAACATGATCATCATCCATTTCTTTCCCCATCTCATAGGAATCACGAGGTTAAGTCTTCCTCACTACCTGCCAACCTTCGTTTGAATTATCATTAGCATAAAACACTTGAGATGCTTGACTTGCTAAAATCAAAGGCTAATTTGTTTTCAAAAGTCTAGTCGGGTTCACACTTACGAAGTCATATTCATCTCTTTTAAATCCTTTTATTTTGTCATACACATCAAACCATTTACACCGCAACAAAATCAGTCTTCTATCAGAGATAAATTGCAATTCAATCACATATGTTAGAATTCCATAGTAATCAACATTCTCACTATCTTTATCATTCTCTCCAACTACAACAACACCACAATTTTGAGTTTTTAACATTTGATCATGATCTTCTACATGAAATCTATATCCATTAACAATGTAGCCATTAAAATGTGTTGAATATTTTGTAGGACCACATGAAAGTGAGAGAAGATCTTCCATGAGCCGACTGTTATTTGTTTTATGCAATTGTGCAGACTAGAAACAAGATAACATTCAATACATTAGAATGCGTAGTAAAAATTTAAAATCTTGAATCTTTTATTTATGTATTTCTCACCGTATCTTTAAACCATTCAATATATTCTCGGTCCCATTCTGCATCTGACAAGTGTTGAGTAGTATCTGTATGATTTTGTGCAAACTCTCTATAAAATTGAGGTTAACCATAAATTTAATGTAGAAACGATATCACCTTAAAGGAAATTAGAAAAATAAGATGATATAAAAGAACTCTCCATACTCAAGATATGGTAGGACTTCATCACAATTCAACAGAATGTATATATACGCTTGTTCCAATTCATTAGCTTCAAGCTCACATGGATCTTTAGCTCCCAAATTTTTCCAGGTTGACAAAATATAGATAAACTCCCATTTGATGTTTTTAAGCCTCCATCATAATTTCTTTCAGGTCGATTGTATTTTGTGTCAATTATATGCAAATACCTTGAACATAAGGTCATGCATTCAATTGCAATGTTGCCCTCGGCAATACAACCTTCTGGACATGCCCTATTACCAATGAGAGATTTCAAAAAATACAACCATCGCTCAATCGGATACATCCACCGATAATGAATAGGACCAGCAATCTCAGCTTCAGCAGCTAAATTAATGGGCAAGTGCACCATGACATCAAAAAAAGAAGAAGGGAAGACCTTTTCTAACTTGCAAAGTATTATGGGAATCTGTTCTTCAATATTTTTCAAGTCATCAATCCTTAACTCCTTTGATCCAAGAACACAAAAAAAATAATAGATAACTCAACAAGAGGCTCACACACTTCTTTGGACAACATACCACGAAGACCAAGATGGAGTATATGATGCAGAAGAACATGACAATCATGGCTTTTTAATCCAAATATCTTGTGATCTTTCAAGTTTACACATTGAGAAATATTAGATGAAAATCCATCAGGGACCTTTAAATTCTTCAAGAAAACACGTAACTTGTGCTTATCTTCAGGCGACAGTGTGTAGCACGCAGTTGCAACATCAACTTTCTCCCCTCTTTGAATAGGATGCAATTCTGGCATAATGTTCATTTCCTTCAAGTTTAATCGAGTGTTAATTGTGTCCTTTGTATTTCTTTTGACATTCATGATTGTCCCCATAATATTATCACATATATTTTTCTCAATATGCATGACATCCAAATTATGTCGCAATAAGAGAGATTTTCAATATGGAAGTTAAAAAAAGATGTTTTTCTTATTCCAATTATCCTTTCATTTTTCATGTGATATCTTTCTCTTTTTCTTACGATCCTTTGTTAGTGGCTGTCCTTCAAGATCTCTCACTTGATTAAGTATATCAATTCCAGAGCATGTTTTCTATGGGAGCCTTTTCTCAATTGTATCATCAAATGACTTCTTGTTATTCCTCCATCTGTGATCCTTGGGAAGGTAACGTCGATGATCCATATTGTTTCTTGCAATTAGTCAATTGCATTGAGGAAGAATCTTTATTACAAGATGAACATGCCAATTTTCCTTTTGTACTCCATCCAGATAAATTTCCATAAGTTGGAAAGTCATTGATAGTCCATAACAAAGAAGCATGCAACTTAAAGTTTTATTTAGTTGATGCATCAAAGGTTTCAATACCAACTTTCCACAACTCTTTCAATTCCTCTATTAGAGGTTGAAGATATGTATCAATCGGATCTCCAGGACCATTTGGACCAGGAATAAGCATGGACAAGATAAATTTTTCTTGTTTCATACACAACCAAGGTGGTAAATTAGAAGGAATAAGAACCACAAGCCAAATGCTATGTGATGTTTTTGAATTGTGAAATGGCTGAAATCCATCACTACCAAGTCCAAGTCGAACATTACGAGGCTCGATTGCAAATGAAGGATGAAGTTCATCGAATGATTTCCATGCCATTGAATCAGCTGGGTGCCTCATTATTCCATCATTAGTTCTCTCATCCTTATGACATATCATTAGAGAAGATGTCTTTGTAGACATAAACAACCTTTGAAGCCTAGACTTTAATGGAAAATAGCGCAAATTCTTTGAGGCTATCCTTTTACCCTTTTTATTCTTTGTTTCTCCAGTATTTGTATTCATTTTCCATCGAGAAGCACCAAAAATTTTACAAGAATCAATTAAGCTATCCTCCTTCCAATATAACATGCAATCATTAGTATAAGCATCAATCTTGTTGTAAGAAAGCCCAAGTTCACGAATAATTTTCTTTGCCTCATAATATGAATTTGGTAAATCGGCTCCATCAGGCAATAACTCCTCTTTTAACATTTTAATTAGCATGCTAAATGACTCATTACTCCAATGACCCATACTTTTTATGTGAAGCAATTTAATCAAAGATGAAAGCTTTGAAGCCTTTGAGTTTTGGTATAGTGGTTGCTCCAAATCTTTCAATAGGCTGTAAAATCTTTTAGCTTCATCATTTGGTTCCTCCTCAACTACATCACCGTAACCAGTTTGGGTAGCTCCTCCATCAACATTAGGATATAAATCTTTCAACAGTTCTTGTATTTCATCTTCACTCTCATAATCTTCGACTTCATCATCATTTTCATCTTCAAAGTTTGACACCGGCTCACCTAAATGTTCTCCATGGTGATACCAAAAAGTATAATTATGAATTATTCCATATACTTTCAAATGTGTATCAATTGTCTCACGAGTTCCTAATGTTGTATTACAACATTTGTAACATGGACATCATATATTATCTTCTTTCCCTGATCCCCGAAAAGCATAATCCAAAAACTGTTTCACCCCATCTAAATAGGCTTGATCAACCCGATTACCAAGAGAAAGGTTCATCCATTGCTTACTAGGTGCCATAACCTTAGAGAATAAATAAAAAGAATTAAGAATTGATCAGATAATCCTAGAGCAGAAGAATTGTTCAAAAAAGTAGTCAAATAAATAAAATAGGAAAAAATCATCTCTTGAAAGAGGAGGTTGTCTTGATCAGTTTCGATCAAACAAAAATAGTCATTCAGTTTCACGAGAGTGGAAGAATATATGGTTCAATTATTAGAACGTATCTTCTTGAAAAATCTCAAGTTTACAAAGTCTTCAAACTTAAATGACACTATCCCTGTTTCTTCTTATTATGTACAACATATACAAGAGGTAATTTGCATTAGTTCTATTAGTTTTTTTTTATCTTTCATGAGCACGAGTAAGTTTCATCGTGAAAATATGATCAATTCTTTAGGCACACACTATAAACTATGATATAAGAATAAAACAATCAACAAAATAAATTTAAAGAAGAAAAAAATAACTCGTGAAAGAGGAGGAATAACATAGATACCCAGTAGAAGAAATCAGAGAACTAGTTAGAAAAAAAATAGTTGAATGTTTAAGCATCTATTAGAATGTATCTTCTTGAAAGATATCAAAACTATCACTTTTTGAACCTTTAATATGCAGCACCACATGAGGTCATTTGCATTAGTTCTATTTCGTTTGACATCTTTTATCAGTAACTTTTTCACTTTTGAAGTTGTAACATACTACATTCACTTTTTTCTCATGCTCTTTTAGTCTTAAAAGTTGTACAATAGTTCACTTATAATTCATAATGGATTTCTCAACTTGAACACAACTCTCTTTATATTATCTCTGAGTATTGTTTTACCTAATTGAGTTATTAGTGCCTCTTTCCAAGTGAAAGAATTGATGCAAATGACCAGCAGCTATTACAAAAAGAGCTGATGCAAATGACCACCAACTATAAAACTGAATCTTTCTAAAAAACAATCAGCAGCCATAACTCAATAAGCTATTACAAAAAAAAAAAAAAACTTATGCAAATGACCAGCAACTATAAAACTAAATCTTTCTAAAAAATCGATCAACAACTATAACTCAAGAAGCTATTACAGAAAAGAGCTGATGCAAATTACCAGCAACTATAAAACTTAATGTTTCTAAAAAAAACATTAACAGTTATAACTCAAACAAGAAGATCTATAACTCGAACAACATAAACAACAAATCAACTTTATAGAGAGAAACAAAAAAACTTGCAGAAGTGGATGCATACCTGAAACTCGATTGAATAGAATTGTGTATGAACTTTTAAGATTAAGTGATCTTTGTATCAATATTTGATGGAAAGAAAGCTAGATCATACTGTACAGGACCACAAATGAATTTTATAGCTTAAAACCTGGAACTGTAAAGCAACTCCAGATTTCACTTGTTACACTTACCTTGTGAGTTGTCTACAATTGCAAAACCTTTAAGAGCTTTTGGTCTTGGACTGTGGAGATTGTTTTCAATCATTGCATAATTAGTTTGGATATTAGGCAAACATTCTTTGTTTGAAATTTTGTTCCTTGTGTTGTCGTATATAGAAAATAATCACTTTTGTTACTACAAGTTGATAAAGACTTCAATATAAAAACCTTTGTGCTTTATAATCATCAACTAATCAAACAACAATCAAATATCCATTCATACAAGGAACTTTGGTGTCCATTGAAGAAGGGAAATCAGGAAGCAGAGAATAACATGATCAGCAGGGTGTCCTCTTAGTTATTTTTCAAAAAAAAAAAGCTTTACTTTATGGGTTATGTAATTTTTCGAACACACAATATGATACAAACTTGAATACACTTCAACAAATCAAACCATCAATTAGAATGTGAACTCAATAAAACAAAAAAATTGGGCAAAGTTGAACGACCTAACAGAGAACACGAAAAAAAGAAAAGATAACTTACCAGAATTTCGTAGTAGACAGAAGAAAATAGAGACGTTGATGATCAATAGAGAAGCTTTGAGGAAGAGCTGGATAACCCTAGGTAAAACATGCACTTGATCGAGATGAAAAAGAAATAGCGTGTGTTCTTGAGAATACGTAAAGGCAAAGTTAAAACCATTGGGTATTGAGAGAAAACATAGTGTTTTTTTTATAGATATTTAGGACATAAGGTCATTTATTTTGGCGCCTACTTTTTCAGGAAAAAAAGTGTATTTTAGTAAAGTTTTTATGGTTGTTTTGGCGGTATGCTCTCCCGCTAACGCTCTGAATTACAATTGAGACTAGTTATTAATATTTTTAGGGACCAGCTTTCGCACCTTCTCAAAAAGATATAGCTTTTAGGACCGAAATATAATCTCATCCCAGTATGTATACTTTTAGTAACGGGATTACTAACTCGTCCCTAAATGTTGGTCATAAATAAGCCTTTTTCTTGTAGTGGCACTTTAGCATAATGGTTGCATATTTGTCTTTATGAGGTGAACTAATGAACATGTGTGCTATACTTTTTATGACATGGATAGATGGCTATTTATTGATTAATCGTGTTGAGCTTATTGCATGGAGAAGGTAGTGCCTCCTAAGTTGATATGAAATGATAATGTTGTGTGCATAGTGGGTTGTAGATGTAGTTCCTACCTCCTTGTGATTGCATTGATTATGTCTTGAGGTGAAGTTATGTTTCTCATATATTTTTTGCATTATTAATGTGGCATATTGTTGGGTTGCTAGTCTTGAGTCGTTAACCCCCCTTAATGTGTTTTAAAGTGTCATTCGAGGACAAATGTTCCTAAGGGGGAGATAATGTAGGACTCCAGAAATTGCTAGGTTGATCTAGAGCCTAAGCATGTGAACTAATGTTGAGGTTCAAGGAGGTTAGTGAGTTAACGTCAAGATTCGAGTCATAAAAGAAATTCCCTAACCTAGTACTAAGGTCCTAGAGCTTATACGTCAAGGCAAGGCTCCCACAAGGACCCTCAGAGGCCCTTGATGAAAGCCAAGAGACTGCTCAAAAAGTTGCTAAATGCAGCTTCATTCATGAGCCAAGGACCACAAGGCGTGGACTGACTCACGCCCCGTAGATGGGAGTCGTGAGTCCTGCCTTAGCCTCCACCAAAATCTCCCAAAATTCCATGTCTCAGTCCCTTTCCACGGACGTGCAGCACGATCCGTAGAAAAGCTCACGCTCCGTGGATAGGCCTCGTGAGTTGAGACTTAGTTTCCTTACCATAGCCTTGAACCTCCCCTCTCAGACCCAAACAATGGAAGCACAACACGCTCCGTAGTCCCACCTATGGTCCATAGGTGGGGGAGTCGTGAACGTGGCCTGCAGATTTGTCAAGGACTCGGCCTACATGAGAGTAGTTTGGTAACTTACTAATTAATTATGTTAGGATGTGGGATGGTTATAGTTAGTTGTTTTTAAGTATATTAAAGTATTTTAAAGTATTAATCAAGTCTCTTAACTGTCATAACTACAAAAATATCTTCCAAATTCTTTCTTCTCTCTTTAAGAAGTTCCACCATTGAAGAACAAATGAGAAGGTCAAGATTATGGTTCAAGCGTCAAGATCTTCACTCAAATTTCTTGAGTTAACATAAAACAAGGTATGGGAACCTTGATTCATGGAATACCTTCCTCCATGAAGCCCTCTCAACTCAATTTCGGAAATGGGTTTTATTGTTCAAAAACTAGGGTTTTCATTCTAGTCATGGGTTCTCCCTAGAATCATTTTCATTATGTTATTTGATGTATATTATGGATGATTTGACATTTTAATGGTGATTTTATAGTAAAACTCCCCATGAACCCATGAAGTACCCCATGACCCCAATTTCATGAATTTCAATGAAGGCATTGACGCAAGGTGATTTCTACTATGTATTGTGGTTATGTTAATTTGGTTATGAAACCATGCCTTATTCATGTTGATGATAGTTTATACTAAATGTAAGTGTGAGACTTGGTTCATGACCTTGCAAGGGGTAAATTGTGAAGGATTGTTCATGATTGTTAATAGTTATTGATGAACTCATTTGAAAGGTGAGACTCCTATGACTATTGTGTGAATTGAGGTGTCATTGGAAGACTAATTTCCCCCATCCTTTCACTTGTTTATGTATAAATTTTCTAGAATGATGTTGATGTTGTTGTGTTGATTGAAGGGCTAGTTCTTATGAAAACACTATGAATAATGGGGTGAAAGTTACTCACCCTAAAATGATGATTCTAAGGTTAAAGGTAGTTCTCACTTAAATGAATCTATGAGCTATTTGGTGAGTAGTATTGAACGAAGGGTAAAGTGTGCATTCACACACGTAGATACAATTCCATACTAACTATGTATAATTGGGAAATAATGCTTAGTACCGAGTGGATATGGACAATGAGGAAAAGGCCCCTCCCCTAATGCAATAGGTTGGGTCATCTACAGTAAACTCATGAGATGGAAGCTCCTCCGCTAATGCAATAGGTTGGGTTTCTAGTAGCAATCTCCCTATCCCATAACTATGTGCCAAACATAGGGCTTAGCTAGTGGATCCACTTAGAAGCTAAATATAATTAGTTCTACCTTCGGCAAGTAAG